>NC_050470.1:5942372-6242372 GCF_013373865.1 Monomorium pharaonis | reverse complement strand
GGGAGAGACGGGGAGAGACGAAGAGAGACCGGGAGAGACGGGGAGAGACCAGGAGAGATGGGGAGAGACCGGCAGATACGGGGAGAGACGGGGAGAGACCGGGAGAGACGGGGATAGACCGGGAGGGAGGGAGGGATTGATTTTCTTCTTGAGAGCAATTTTCCCTATGCAACTATCTCAATTTAAATTGGTTTTGTTTATAATTGAATAAAAATTTAAAATTTAAAAATGACATAACGAGAGTAAAATTAATTGTTTTAGGGTTAATCTTATAATAAGTGTAATAAGACTTAAGCTGTAAAAATGTGACCAATCACAATCAAATGTGAGGGGAATAATCGTCCGTGATTAGTCAATTTCTTACTTTTAAAGTGCTCTTGCTGGTCACACGTGTTACCGTAAACTTATCAAAACTTGTGCAAGTCAACCGGAACGTGTACACCATATTTACGATAACTGTACAGTTTTGTCCTTTAAACGTGATAGACTTGCACAAACGTACTTGTGCAAACATATATGCGCAGCTTAAAAAGTAATTATCTGAAATATATGCCAAAGAATTGCTGTTTAACTAAAATTAAAAACCCAGCAATAGGAAAAGCCATTGAGAAGCAAAAAAACAACTTTAACAACAGATTTCAAAGAAAATAAGTTTTCACTAAATAAAGCTATTTGCGCTAAGTAAAAATTTTACTGTTTTTGTATAATTATTATTAATTATGCTGAATCAGCTGATTGTGCGCAAAAATTGTAAGATGTCAATCAATTAACGTCATTATCAATAATTATTAGAATGTACAATCTTGATCACACATTTGTAATTCAAAACATTTTATCTATATTTAGATATGCAAATTCGATATTAATGTTTGTAATGTTGATGTATATAAAGTATGCTTTATTATTCTAACGTAGAATAGATACGTAAAAACGAGATTGTATATTTGATAAGAAGACATGCCAAAAAAAATTTATGAAAAAAACCATTCAATATGCTTAGGCATTAGTATACGCTACCGGCAATAAAATTCTACAGTTTACATTATATAATATCAATAAATATAAATTTTTAGTATCATCATATTACATTGTAATATAATCTTACTTCAATCGAATTCCTACGAACTTTATTAGCTGTAAAAAGTTAGAATTTATTTCATTTAGAATCCTGTGCAATGATTGTCTGCACAGATGCTCGAAACTTAATGTTTGTCATGCAATGGTACCTTCTTATTATTAAAAAAAAAACAGCAGAAGCCCATCATCGTATTTATTTCGTTTTCGCACGGTAGTTGCAAGGACGAACAAGTGACGTGGACAAGGACACCGCTTTTCAGTACGTTTCGCGCTTCAAGTCCCGTCAAAGTGGGTTTTTAACTACCTGTCCGAGTTTATTGCACAACTTAGGTAGGTGCTTATTGCGAGCAATATCTATGTACGTCGTAAAAGCTACAAAGTCGACCGCGCACCGACTGCACACGTCATAAATAGCTTGCCGGTCGGTACCGCTCGTTTCTGCATTGTGTTGATACGCGTTGCGAGAGAGAAAAAGAGAGAGAAATCTCGAGAAAAGTTGGACGGTGGCTAAGTGTACAGAGAGAACGAAGAAAAAGAGATCCGACGCCGCTAATTTTTGCCGGGATGTAAGTGGAAGAGATCTGAGCCTCACTACTCATTTATTACCAGATTTCAGTAAATCATAGATTTTTTCTGTATTTAACCCACTCTGAAATTTAACCTTCTAAAAATTTGAGAATATATTAACGTAATTGTACATTGGAAAAAAATCTCATTAAAAAATTGAAAATCTGATAGATTCAACCAATCTGTTAGAAAATAAACGACTCTTCCAAAAATTCTTGATAATAATATTAAATTCATATATTTATATTCAGTTTAATGTATTTTCGTAAAAAACTGCAATATAACTAGAAATTTTATAGATCCAATCGAAAAATGTTACCCAATTTTTAGTTAAGTCTATAATTAAACGTTTTAATTATAAAATATCGAGTTCAATCATAATAAAAAGTTCTGTTTAGTTTCGCTAAAATGCATTTTACCATGTACATCTTGTTGATACAATCAAAGCATTTTTCTCAGTGTAGTTTCTTTAAATTAATGGAAAATTTATCATCCTTAGAAAGAACGCTCAAACTGATTGTTAGAATGTAAAAACTTTTTACAACATTATCATCAACGTATTCGAATGTAATTATTATTCTACGTAATTAATTTTATGGTCCAAAACAAAATTATTTTCAGATCTATATCTAGCTAAAGTTCTAAAAATTTCCGCATTTTTTAGATTTAGTAGACGAATTTAGTAGAACTTTATGGAATATAAGATCCTTTAATCACGTGTACGCGTGTATAGTGATAAAATAGGATTTTGTGAAAAAACGATGCATTCGGTAATACTGATTGCTTCCGGTCGAGAAATCTCGTTTTTCTTCCGACAAAACACGTACATTAATCACATTCGAGTATGGCGACACGAGTCGCAGTGGCACTCGAGTTTCCAGCACTCGTGAAAACGAGACGACGATGGTCGGGGAGGTGGGTCCAACGGCTCGAGTTGTTGTGACAGTTTGCCGAACAAACAAAACACCAGCCCTCCGCCCATTTACTACTTGACTCCGGATGCTGCCAGAATTTTTTTACCGATTGCGAGGCGAGCGCCCCGCTGCGCTAAGTGACCATTCGTTTTTGAAATAAGTGCACAGCTCTTTCGAGACACTCGACCTCAGCGAGACGAAAGCGGCCGAGCTGCGGTGCCGTTTTCGGCTCTGCTCTCTTTACTTCCAGGCCGAACGAGAATCGAATTACATCGCGCCCGCTCTCCCGAAGCTGCGATTCGTGCGCTTCGGAATTACGTCCGTCAAGATAATGCAAATTACGTAACAAACACATGAAGCAATTTTGTATTTTATCGAAGATATCTCAAGAATCAGCGTAATCTACCCGCGAGTTTGCGTAACCTAATTGTAAGAAAGCAGTTTAAATAAATTGATCTTAAATTACATTTGTGTATGAAGATATCATCTGTAAACTCGATATCTTTTTTAAATATTTTTCTCTCCGAGATTTCGTTTTTGATATCAGAAAATTGATGGTATTTTTGATTCGCTCTTTCCATGTATTATATCTACGTACAATTGCAGATGGAAAGAGGAAGTTTAATTATTTCTTTGAGAAGATTAGATGGCCATAATAGCTTTATATAATAATTTGCTTTCAAATAACAGCACGATACAATTAACCAGAAGTTCTCTACTTTCTATAATTCGTTATCCGGAAATTTCATCTGAGTTGTTTGTCTATTTGATGCATGATCTCTCTCTCTCTCTCCGAATTTATACATTACATAATATTAAATAAAGAATAAGAAATAACAAGAGAATAAAAAGAGAATGAAAACTGAAGAAAAATCATTTCCATAATTCAATTAACAAATAAATTACGTTTACAAAAACAGTTTGTGTGCGTGTTGTATAAAAAAAATATTACAGAAACATTTGCAGAAATGGACTAGCGAGGATCGGGGCCGATCGCGTTTAAGTTGCTTTTCTCTCGACATAAATTACCATTTTATTCCAGTCCAAAGCGTCACGCGCAATACCTCGTGAATTCAATCGAAGCGTCGGTTTCAATTGGGTTTCCCCCCCTCGCGTAACTCGCGGGAAAATTAGCCAGGGAGCTACGAACATACAGCGGGATCTTGCAGTTACTATCGCGGGGAAATAATTCTCAATTAGCTGCTGGAGATCGCGGCCTGCTAAGTCGTATTTATGTCCGCCGGTGGCGTCGACGCGCTGCCTTTGGATTTATATTGGACCGAGCCCGGAGATTTATGCGACCGATCCGTCTCAGTTTGTCCGTGGATCTCCGCGCCCCCTCCCGTCCTTGGCTATCCTGTCTTCGGCGAAACCCTATTCCCCAACTTTCCACCCCTCTACGGATATCGCGTATTCCGCTTCTGCACTTACGACACGCAAATTGTAAGTACAGAAGTAATTTTTGCAAACTATATGGATTCTCCGAGCTTCGCTTGATGTCGTTTTTTTCTTAATAATAACTTGAAAGAGAGCGTTTATTGTCGTTCTAGGGTAAGTCTCCCTCTAAGAACATGTAGAGAGAGAGGGAGAGAGGGAGAGAGATACATGAAATATAATTTTAACGTCAATAATGTTAAATGTTTTTATAATATTTACATTATTTTCTATTGTTAGTTTGCCAACGATTAACGACGACAAGATCGATCAAACGATCGAGTTGTCGTTGCCGTTAAAAGCACAGTTGATTTATGAAACGGTCATTGGCCACAATGAAACGTTTCACATTCGCCGTTCTTTCAAAATGATGAGACATGAGCGAGATCGCTCCCTTGCGACGTTCCAAGGATTTCTCAGTACCCGGGGCAAATCATCGCCGACCCTCGAGACCAAATAGAAATAAATTTGGGGCAGATTACACGCTCCGGGTAACGGTGCACGGCAAGGGACGAGGACAAGCACGTGTGTCTATGCGTAAATCTCCCCGGTCTTTATTGACACATTGGTTAATGTTTTCTTTTCAAGATTTCAATCTTGTCTAATACTAATACGTTACGTGAAGGTGACAATAATACGAGTCCTAATTAAATAGATATATTATAGTTAAATATGTCTATTTCATTTTCAATTCACGTATAATACGCGTTCTTCTGGAAAAAAATATCTCCGCGATAATATAAGATTCTATAGTTATATAACGTAGTGAAAAAATACGATATTAAAATTATAGAATCGAATATCATTATTAAATAATACGAAAATTTTTTACAACAAAAATACATGGCTTTGATGAGATTTTTAACATAGAGGAACGCTTACGTTTGATTTTATAATTTAAAGGAGCCCGACTTTTGCACGGCCGATTTTTCGGAGCAGTCTCCTCTAAGTTTTTGTTCACTGACGACCGGATGCCTTCCCGCGCATCGTCATTCATTTAAGAATCGACGAGCGAGCTCGTCGGCGGGCGTAATTTCGCTCGCGCCGTCCGGTCGCATTGCCGAAAAGCCGCAAATCGTCGCATAAAACATCGTTTAGCACCCAATCCGCAGCCACAGGAAATTCGCACGGTCGACAGAATTGCATATATAGGCGCGGTGCCCTCTCAAAGTCCTCCTCTCGCACGGCGTAGAAGAAAGGACGTTCGTCATCCTCCGTCTCCCTCTTGTCGGGGCACCGATACAATGGCTTTTACGGCTAACCCCGTCGGAGCCAACCGCCGTTGAAATTGATTTTCGCGTGTCACGTATTTTTCGGCAGCCCCGTCTGATTGTGAGAGATGCCCGCGGGAGCGGCATCCTTTTTGCCGGATCTCGCCGACTGGACACACCGACGCACCGACACAATCGGCGAGAATCCGACACGAAGATGCAGCGGGTAAGGAAAGGGTTGAGAGGGAAGCGAGTAAACGAAGGAGAGAAAGAGAGGGGTACGTGCGAAAAAAAAAACGCGAACCGAGAGGAAAAAACCGGCAAAAGAGCCATTATTATACTTCGTCATTTGATCTCGACCGATCGCGAGCATCGATTTTTGGCATTTCAGTATATTTTCTGGTCGTGTATTATCTTTCTGGTTGTTACTCATCAATCTAGATTGCTTTTGTTCGCTATTAAATATCGCTTTTGGTGTTGACTATCCACGAACGTTACACGCAAAGTTTCTTAGTTAAGAATTCAAGTAAATCACAACTGGAGTATGATTGTCATACTTACTTGAGTCGTCGTTGTATAGATTATAGTTGAAGTTGCGAACAACTTAATATCATTTCGCAGAATAAATAACGGGGCTACATCGCGGTAAAAAAAAAGGTCAAGGATTCACTTCATTTCTCGCAAAAAGTGAATGCGTTCATTGTACTATCAATTCGGATAAGTGCGATTTAATTACTAATAAGAATTAATTGTACATAAGAAAATATAAAACAATTATTTGAATTTCATTTGTTTTTAAGAACGACACGTTTAAGAAAAAAAAAACTTATTGAAAAGCAAATGACAAAGAATGACAAAGTCCAAATTTCTTTAATTTTTTTTTATGTTACATCGCCTCTGTCTCTACGAAAGGAAGAGTAATAATAATTCATGGATGGCGTTATCATGTGCGAAGTGAGGTTCTTTGTCAGTAAAGGCGAAATTTACCTTTAATTCCTAGCGGAAATTTAATTCCTAGCAAAGCCAGAACAGGAAGTCGCTGGAGATCACGATGGGCGATACGAGGCGAGCCGAAAGAAAAATCGGCTGTTCTTTCACAATTCGAAGCGACCTTTGCGATTCAGCTCGGGCCTTTTGTTTCACTTAGCACTTTCCGTCCGCACCCAAACTAATTAGCGACGTAATAAAGCCTCGCGCGGAGGTCCGATACTATCGAGCGTAAAGATAGCTACCTCGAATCGATTTGCATATGAAAACGAACGAAGCGCGAGATGCGAGAGATCGATCTTTCTGCGCTCCGCGCAGAAAGTTTTTCGAGATAGCGCCGAATTAATTTCATTTCTTGACGTAAGTGATTGTAATATTTTCCAAACGTGAGAATTAAAAAAAAAATCTGTATTTCACGAAACATTTTGTTATGTAACATAGTTAGTAGTGAATTTATAGTTTGCGTGTCTCGATCAGATTGATCCCCACGCAAGTGCTTACGAGTTTAAAGACCGCCCGCCGCGAAAGCCGTGTGAAGCGAATTTCGAAAATTTCATTACACAAACAAAATCGACAAAAGCCCCCGATTCGAATTTAAACCTGACTCGTGTTCTTATATTTTCATTCAGTCTCCTTCAGACGTCTTACTACGGCGGAATAGGAAATGCCTGTCAAAATGACCGGGACGTCATTATTTTATTATACCCCGATGCATACAATGTATCAAAAGGGGGAGAAGAGAGTGAATCGGACGGACTAATTCACCGGCGGCTTCTCGGTCGCAATTTATCTCATAATAGAGACAAAAATTTCTTTTCAAATAGCCCACAAATTTCCCCGAAGTACCGCCATTCACCGCTCGACAGCCGTTTATGAATGCGCAGCGGTGTCTCCGTATACCCCGGCGTGTATCCATCGCTGCACAACACTCGCGTGTATCTTCCTCAGTTAATAGGTAGGATCTGGTCGGGGCCGCTCCGACCAAACGGAAGTCTCGAATTCGAAACAATGAGCCTCGCGAACCGCGCGGTCTGACGCGAGCAGTAAAGCCTTTATGGCTCTATTCCGCGGCTCCGCTTCTCTTTTCATTCGTATTGGCTCCTTTTTTTTTCTTCCTCTTCTCCTTTCTCTCCGCGCATCCCTTTTCATCGCCGTTCCGTTCTGTCCTCGTTCCTCCCGGTCCTCCTTTCGTCCGCCGCGTCGGTCTCCCTTTTCCCATACGCGCGATATACATATTACTACACGCGATGTCGCGCGAGCAGCGTTAATTCCGGGGATCGCGCTAACGATTCGGCGAATTCAACGCGGCTATTATTCGACGACAATGGCACGGACTGCGGATCTTCGGAAATGTGTTGGAAAAATTGTCTTAAAATACTGCCGAGGCAATATCGTGTTGTTATTCTTAATCAGAAATCACGTACGTATTTAAAAGAGAAAAAATTTTTGCTAAGATAAATAATGATAAAATTATATTAACACTCAATTGTCAGCGAGGAAAATCGCAAAATCGGTATCATTAACGAGAGCACGCAATTCGCGCGGATTTCGAAATAACGTTCTTTGGAAGACTTTACGATTTTCCTCACCGCGGTAAGAATAATGAATTTTCTCGGACGATGCGGTACGCGGTAGCCTTTAAAGACCGGCTATAAACGAAGCATTATAGTACCGGAAAGGACTCTCGACAACGCGGCGCAACAATGTGCAATCTGGCAATTCGTAATTGATAGACATTAATTACGACCCCGGTGATCCTGAAAAAGAGAGAAAAAAAAAAACGAAAAACAGGATTTCACTTAACGTCACTCTGGCCTCCGGTGTTGACTCGACGGCAGGTGTTCGTTTGAAAATCATCTCGTTTGATATTACCCGCAAACATCTTATAATGGGCAACGTTACGAGCGACCTTAAACCTCGGCTGCAGTCGCGCAACGTGTGTTGTTAACGTTATCAGTCACATAGTCATATTCCACGTGCGAGTTACGCGAACCACCGCGCGAAAGTGCGGTTATAGAAAAACGGATAAGAATTTATGTTCCCTCCCGTGTGAGCACATTTACAATTGCATACCGCCGAATCTCGATAGCTCAGCAAGCACATTTTCAGAGGACAATATACATTTACATTTATACATAATCTTATTAAAAGTAAATTATTTATCTGATAATTTTGATTAAGAGAAAACACGGAGAAAATTAATGATTTGACAAAATTTTCCAACTAAATTAAAATTTTGTCAGTTCAAAAATTTATGCATTTAACCGAAATACACAAATTTCAATTGAAGTATTTATATAGTTAATTGAAATATATGAATACTTGAATAGACAAAATTTAATGTAGTTGAAAAATTTAGTCAAATTAACATTTTTTTTTTCAGTGTAGTAAATAGTAAGCGCGGACCAAGGAAGAAATTACTATGTTTTTTACTTGTGGTCCGTGGCTACTATTGTACACAGTAATTTTTTATATAAAGTTCCCTCCGTGTATTTTCTCCGTGTTGGCCATTCAGAGCGAGTATCCTTGTCATTTCTCGGGGAAATAAGACGGCGCGAGTCGGTCGATTTTTTAACTTGACGCACGAAGTAGAGCGCGTCACTCGCATAATTAAAATAAGTAGGCGCGGGTTTGCTTCGACCTTTACAATTGGATCCCGCCGACCTCGTTTATTCAACGCGTCCGCCTGTTCAATTCACTGTAAAAACCCACGGGGAGATCTCGAGATTAACGCACCTGCAGGTCCGTCGCGCTGTGACTTGCGGCGAATTTCCTGACCTGTCTAATTAAAGAATGTGAAACGCGCGCGGTTCATGTCCGCGAGACATTAATCTAGCGCAAACGCGGTCGTTCTGGTCAGCTGTTTATCGAGCAATCATATTCAATGTGCTAATGACTGTAAGATCGATTCGTGTCTCCGTATGCTCTATTTGTATTCGGCCGTACTGTATCTGTCGGATTGCGATACGTAAAATGCGCTCTAGTGGCACCGTAGTTTGAAGATTACAGCGCCTTAAATAATGGAAACGAGTATAAGGAATCTGCAATTATGCATCAAAGTGGAACTTTGAGGGCAATGCCGAGGTGCGGACAATGCCTGCGCGATAGTTCAAACTGTGTTAGAAGCGCATATATTAACACAATAAGGCGAGCGAGTAACTAGCTATCATAGTTTATCACATTGACAAGTATCTAAATATTTAAAAGGAAAAAGGTGACCAAATGTCTGCATAAACGCGATACGAACTTATGTTAGTGCTAGTTTTAAATTTTTAACAAACACTCTCGTAAAGTAATTTAGAATCAGTGCAGGAAAATATTATAGATATTATGAGACGTATGGCGCCGAAAAAAAGTCGTTATTCATTTGATCCCAGTGATTAGAAGTAAACGCAATATTTTTCTCTAAAATATTACAGCGCACAACAGATTACATGAGCGTAATACGCATTCGTGCCACGCACCACGGGAAAAATTCACACTTCCTTCCGATTGCAATACTGTCTTTACAGCTTACTTATGGCTATACCTCGCGCTTACGTTAACTAGTTCACTTATTACTATATGTCTAATTCAACAATCGAACGACCTCACGTGGAGAATGGTATGAGTGAAATAAATAAGGCACGGTCCATAAGTTACATGTATCACGCGACCATGTGAGTATATATCCTTATAGCGTCATGTAACAATACATATTACCGCATAATACGTATTGTACATTTTGAGAGAACTAAAAATTTTGAATTTCTTGATAAATAAAATTACAATTTCTCTTGTAAAGATACGGTTTAATCTGAATCTTGATTCTTTTTTAACACGCTTTTTTGACACGCTATTTTTTCGGTAGATGTTGTACAGTTTCTGGTTATTTATTCTCATTTACGTTATTTTTGATGTGTATCAGGCATAATGATAACATCGTGTTTTACTTATTTATTCTTACTTGGAAGACAACGCGACGTTGAAATAAATAACGCGTAATACGAATGACGGACGCCTTATGCAATCTCAGTTATATACCTTCGCTTACTCTAGCCCTGGTAGCTTCATCATCACGCGGCTGACGATATAGCCGGCAAAAGAAACGATTTATGATGTTGCAGTTTAGTGTGACGCGTCTTAAGGAGCGACGTCGTACAAAATTCAATTCATAATTTGACATGATTTATGAGTTATATTTATGGTGCCGCGGAAGCGTCAAGTCTCCGCAATTAAAATGGCTTACATTTGAATATCTATTAAGCTAATATTCATGTAATGTGAAATTGTTACTAGTAGTTCGTGTGGCAACGTAACTTTTTTAAGTCCGCTTAAAAAAGTCTCGCGCATATTAGATTAACAAAAAACTCTATACGCAGCTTACTTTCCCTCTGTTAAGACACATTTTTTACATCGTAATGCTAATGTAATATAAAAAATAATCATTATATACATATATATATATATATATATATATATATATATGTATATATCTCTTATTTTATAAATATATATATAATAATATGTATTCTATACAGTGTAACAGGTACTCTCTAATGTAAAGATTTCTGATGCTATTTAATATTCTCATATAACAACGCTAAATGAATAAAAAATGTATAAGTAAGAGAATGTGTACTAGAGGCAGAACTGTATAGATACATATCGACTTTATAATATAATACTTACGATTCGTATGGATTGCAAATATGAACAGTGGCGAAAACGTCGGTTAACTCGGAGGTGGATACTGTTACCAGCGCGAACTAGAGTTCCCCTGTAAAGGTTAACGAGTGTTAGTCACATTATAATAACGAGGTATCGAACGAGCGGCGGGGTATCGCGTTTCACCCTTAAAGAGCGGATGTTCCAAGATATTACCGGAGAGCACGATGGATGGAGGGGAGGGGAGGGGAGGAGAGGGAGGAAGGGGTGCTGTGTGCAAGGAAAACATTCTGCCGACATTCGAGTACCCAACCTCCGCACAGGGCACACGCGATCCTCATTACGCGAATGGCGCGTCACGATCGTTATCAGAGAGCCTCTTCCGGAATATTATATTATCATACAGGGGATAATAGTCGCCCCATTATACGTCTCGCTAAATAAAATCGCGGAATCCGAAAGAATCTTGCACGTATGGGACATTATTTTGCCAATTTTGTACGCTTGTATGTGTTCGTCGTCAATATTATCACGCTGAAGCGGTATACCTATTAATCGGTACCGTCCAATTCCGGATGCATCAGCTGCCGCATTCCATTTCGAGCAAATTCGATACTTCAATACACGTAGAGAATACGGACGATCTAACAAATTCCGTAATGTGCACTGCACAACGGATTTATGTTTGGCGAAAATTCTCCCGATTCAGATTTCCCATCCTCTTCCTTCCATCACATTGACAGAAAGCCCGCCATGCCCCCGTACACCCTCCTCTCCTTGCTCGTCGATAGACGAAAAGCATTTAAAGACTCAGTATCGATTTTCCGCCCGGTGACGATGACAATGGCGTTGGCGTGGAAAACAAACGAGCGTCCAGGCGCGTCGGTGCTAACAGCGAAAATGAGCTTTTCCCCAATAGCATCGCCCGGAAACGCCGACGGCGCTCCCCCACTATCGGTGTGGAGTACCTTCAACGGATAACGGTGGGTGTACGCCACCGTTCGCATTGATGATAGTTTGAAACCCCCTTCAGGGTTGTCCTTGCACAGAGCTCGTCCTCGTTCCAAACGGTTGTTAATTTTGCAATGAGGACATTAACACTACGCGTGATTTAAGACGAAGTGTTAAATAATTGGGGCAAAAATTAAGAATCATAAAATAAAGTAAAATAAAATAAACCAACGTCGCGTCAAAATTCTATTTTATTTTTATTAAAATATGACTCGCATATCTTATATAAATACCGAGATATCTAATTATTAAATCTGAAAAATTAGGAATGCATCAGATTTCACAAGAAATTTTTACTTTGATATTACATTGATATACATATAACTTTGTATACTTTTTCTATAAAAATCGATACAAAATGATAATCGAGAAGTTACTGAAACTAAAGAGCTGTCATATTCTAACGAGTAGACAGATTAAACAAGTTATTAGCACTCCTTTCGCACTATAATGTGCAAATAAAAACGAAAAATTTCCTGTCTGTTATAATATTTTATCCGCACATTTTATTTTGTCTACTCTCTTATCAAGGTAACAGTTAATTAATTTTAGCATTGACTATTTAATTTTAAAAAATTTTCGTATAAAAAAAATGTGAGTTCTCTGTCAACAATAGAATTTTTGAACCTGCACAAACACAGCCCTGGCGTTCTTCTTCTTGAGCCGGCAGTGATACCTTGATGTCGGGCGTCGCGATGGTAGTACCACCTCCTCCTCGTTCTTCCACCTCGCACCGAGGAGGAACGAGGGTGGAAGCGGACGACGTGGCGGACGAGGGTTGAGAGCCGCGTTTAGAGGGGGATATCACTGTCGTTGCCGGGAAATCGGGCGGAAAATGGGAAATCCAGCGGCCTGGTGACAAATGGTTGATCACCGCGGGAGAGAAGAGCCGCTCGCTCCGCCCGCCGGTATTACGAGGGCGACGGCAAGGGATGGGGCGAACACACCGCGGTCATTGGGCAGGAACGCGAAGCTATATGGACGCGAAACTTGGGACGGTGATGTACGTGGGTGCAGGGCCGCGGTGGTCGCGCCCTTTTACACAATCTGCCGTGGATTCATCGGAGATTCATGCGTGCAATCTAAACGAGTTGATCGTTTTAAACGCTACATAGAGAAAGAATTAAAATTGTACAGGCGACGGCGAAGTCTGTGCTATTTTCAAAATATTTATTTTTTTTTTAAATATTTCGCAATAATACGCAATTTTATTACAAAATATGTAAACTAACTTAATTTCATGGATTTGTTTGAAATCCTTTAAAGAAGCTTTGAAACCCGTAATAATATGAGTTTCTAATGTCGCTATATATAAGATTTCTTCTTTCGTTAATTTCATTGTGAATAAATTCACGAAGAGATCATTCCGCAAATCATTAAATCACAGTATTTAATCATTCCGTATGACGACTTTTACCGAACAAAAGTACATATTTGAAAAAAATTGAAAAATGACCGACCGAAAAAGGAGCAGCTATATTTCATAAGTTGTTTTTATCGCGACTGAAAGTTGATTAGCCGAGACCTCAGCCGTGGCTCATAAATCGGTCCATTTATTTTAAGCGGCCAAGCGAGCTTCTTTTGTCACCTTCGATGGGAAAGCGTTTTTCCTTACGGTGAATGGCGATATCGATGTCGGTGCTTCTACGAGCGGTGATAGGCGGAGAAATGGGCACTTGTAAGTTACGACAAGAGCAATGCGGATCAGCCTTCGAGGTATGGCCGCCATACGGTACGAAAGTCTAGGGCGAGGGACCCTCTTCTACCAGGGGACGCGAAAAGTGGGAGGGCGATAAAACGGAAAATTGCCGGATTCCCGGGGAATAATTAAACGGCGTATACACGCGTCTTTGCGTGTAAACGTGTCGACGCACGGCCGTCGAGTCGTTTTTTTTCCCCTGCACCCCGGGAATTTTCGTTTATATCGCAATATAAAGAGGGGGCGGAGAAAAAAAAAGTATATCATCTCTCCGTTATGAAAAAAAAGAAGGGTTTGCAAGAATTAATTGCTGCTATCGCGGTATAACGCTGTGTCCGTAGGATCAGAACGATATAAGAGGATCTATGTTGCAGATCTCCGATATAAAAGTATACGTAAGTTGAGACGAGAAATATCGCAATCTCTCTATTTCGCGAAGTCTGAGTATTAAAGAGATTTCTAAAACTTACTTCACGTTGCGCAAGCGTCGGGACGTGACACTTTCCCGAGAAAACGCGGAAAAGTCTCCCCGAGAGTGGCGCGGTCCAGCAATCCCTGAGTGAAGTGACTAGCAGTATACGTACGCGACAAAACGGAAAATTACTGAATTCTCAGAGGATAATTAAATGTCACCCCTCTCGCGAAGCGGACGCGCCCTCGCTCCTCGCTCCCCTCTCCACGTCTTCCCCCCTGGGTCTTCCCCGAACTCACATCGTGGATCCCGCGGGCATTACGAATCGGTTACACCTCTCCGCGCTAATATCTCGTCCCTCGTCGAAGGACCGCGCGCATTTCCCTGCCGAGCGAGGGTAGGGACGCGCCGCGATGGAAAGGAGACAATACACCCGGATAATCGCGCGAAACGATTTGCTCTTTTCACGGCCGATTAAGTCCGCAATCTGTTGACGGAGCGAGAGAGATGAGGGGGGGGGGGAGGGGGGAAGGAGAAAGAAAGTGGGATGGTGGACGCTGAAATAACAGGCGGCTTTCGGGCTGTCGCTCGCGATTCTCGAACGTTAAACCGCGCCGCGGGCTTAACGCCGTTAATCCGCGAGAGTTTGCGCAGCGTTAATGCGACGATTTATGTAACGTTAACTACAGAAACGCAGACACCTTTCGGTAATTTGTCGATTTTGAAATCTTCGTGAATTATGCAATCTTTGTGAATTATAGCTGAAGCTGGATCTAGAGAAGTTATAGATGTTTATACTCATATGAATATAGATGTAAAAGCCAGTTCTATCACAAAAATTGTACACATTTTACTTTAAATAGTATCGTCTAGCAATAGATACGTTAAATATAATTGTACTGGTACTGTTGTAGAGTTTTCTCACTCGAGCGTTTTTCGTCAGAAAGAAGAAATTAGCGAAAGAGCGTTTCTTGTTGGAAACTTCACGCTGTTTAAGTCAGATATCTGATTTGCTTTTATTTAATAGAGATTCAGCATATCGCGGACGTTATGCTTTGAGGATTCGACGTGACTGACTGCTTTCTATATAACGAACGAAGAGGCGAAGATGACGCTCGGAAGCGGAAATTCTTCATGGAAAATCTCCGCCGCGGCCATTTTTGTCACAGCGGCGAACAAGGCAGATAAGCAGAAGCGTCTCCTGTGGCGAATGAGGCTTCTGCTTCGAATCACGAGCAGATACTCGCATGGGCGGCACGTTTGAGGACTTATCTCGAGTTCTGGTCTCGTGTTGCTTCTCTTATAGGTCCGCCGATTGCCGTTAGCCCGCTCGCCGCGGGCGACCTCCATTCACGCGTCCAATTTAGACGTCAATGATGCAAATAAAGCATCGCGCGCCGCTCGATCGGACGATCTAGCCGACGAAGGTGGTGCATTGCACCGCTCATTAACGATCTATCGTTTAGCCATCTCCCCATATAGGGTTGCCGGATGTGACAATGAAACCAAGATTTAGCCAACACTAGGGCAGCCAATTGTCGGCCAAGGTTCTGTCAGTCAGTGCTGGGCCATCACTGGCAAAAGACTGGCTGTCTACTTACAACAAAAACCAGTACTTGGCCGATGGTTAACACCCATACATTGCTCGACATTCTGGCACACAGTACTGGGTCAATACTGGCAAGTGACTGGCTGCCTATCTAACATAACCTAAATAAAATAATCCGGCGTTACGACGAAGACCAATACTTGGCCAATGCTACGGTAATCGATTGTTTGCCAAGATTCTGTCAGCCAATGCTGGGCCAATACTGGCAAGTGACTGGCTGTCTATCTAACATAACCTTAATAAAATAATCCGGCATTACAACGAAGACCAATGCTTGGCCAATGCTACGGCAATCGATTCTTTGCCAAGATTCTGTCAGCCAATGCTGGGCCAATACTGGCAAGTGACTGGCTGTCTATCTAACATAACCTTAATAAAATAATCCGGCGTTACAACGAAGACCAATGCTGGGCCAATACTGGCAAGTGACTGGCTAAGTCACTACCGGTTGCCAGATTTTCAATACCGGCGCACTACTGCCAGACTAATATACAGTCGAATATGCTTTGACGTTAGCAGACGAGTCCGCGGCGAGCTTCACGGCGATAATGTGACAGTTCGGGATTAATGATGTGACATGCGCGAGGTTAATGGCGAGCAAGTTTTTATTTAGTTTCTGTACGCATATTACATTTTGGAAGGAGAGATTATAGTATAACGTACTATCCATTGTACAATCAGATAAGTATATAAAATTTTCCATTTTTTTAATGGAAATAATTATTTTATGATAAGTCAATATACTTTGTGCCATGTTTTATTTTTAGTTATATATTAAAAGAAAGAGAGGAAGAAACACTGTATTTGAAGATAAAGTAGAATAGAAGAAGAATAGATAAAAGAAAGAAAGAGTCGGTAAGAAGAGAGAGAGAAAAAAAAATTTTAATAGTTAAGAAAAATTAAGAAAGAAAAGTAAGAAGAATAAAATAAAGTAAGTCTATGTGTACATATGTACACATATAAGTAAATTATAATTAATGTATGTTGAAAAGAGTGTTATTGTCAAATTGAAAGAAAGGGAAAGAAAGAGAGAGAGAGAGAAAGAAAGAAAAAAATAACATTGTGTAAAATAATATTTATATACATAAATAATATTTAATATTAATATTTATAATATTTGACATTGTTAACATTTTAATACTAGCTTATAGACATTAATTTGATGAATAATTGAATATATATATATATATATATATATATATATGTGACAGATTATTAATACAATAAAATGTCATATCCATAAAAATACATGTATTCAATTATTCATCAAATTAATGTCTATAAACTAGCATAAGTTGCCGACATCCAGATCAGTTGTAATCCGATGCTGCGACCAGTACTAAACCGTTAGTGCTACCAGTAGTGCGCCGGTATTGAAAATCTGGCAACCGGTAGTGGCTCAGTACAGGGCCGATCGTAATGCTTGTATTGGGGCAGTACTGGCTACGACGGTTGAACCAGTACTGTCTGTCAATAGTCGACCCAAGTTATCATCCAACATTGCGCCAGTACTGCGCCAATAGTGTTTTCAGTACCGCACCAGTACCCGAACTCCGACGGCCAGTATTCACTACTGTTGGCGCAGTACTGAGCCGATTGTAAAACCCTACATGGGTCGTTTTTTTTTTTTTTTTTACGCTAACGAGATCCGATCGAACGCATTACGTTTGAAAATAATTGCGAATTTTTATTTCGCGACGAGAGTGCATTTTAGAGCCTGAAATTCTAAAATATTATCCAGCTCCGCCGAGAAAGCTGACGGTAAAATGTATCGGACTATTTGCATGAGTGAGAGAGAAAGCTACGATATATTATTATTCCAACATTTCGTTTAAAGAGGCTGCTTTGCATTTCCTGCATCAAAAGTGCTGTCGTAAATAAATTATACTTTCGTCTCTCTCCCTCTCTCTCTCTCTCTCTCTCTCTCTCTCTCTCTCTTAAATGTATTTCAATCGTCATTTTGGAAACATCGTTCAAACGATACTTGTTCCTCATGTCACGAATTATACTCCGCCAATTTATGCGGCCAACTGTATCAATGTAGTCGCGCTCCGGGATATCTTTACATTTCGGAATTACGTTCGAGAGGCACTACATGAACGTCATATTAATAATAGACTAACAACGTCATGTGGCACACATTAACGCGATTGCGATCTGTCGGAGAGTCCGGCTTGCAGATCGAAATCTTCCGCCATGCTGAATATCGTTGAACCTTTATCGTCAATGCTCGGTACTTTGCAGTGCCAAGCACTGGACGTGTGCCAGCGTTAAATGTGTCATCTCCTCGTTACTCGACAACGAAGTCGCGAGTGCGCCAGCTATTTACTTAATATCGTCGCGCGTGACGCGTCGCGCTTCGTGACAAATCTAATTAGACGCGAGAGAGAGAGAGAGAGAGAGAGAGAGAGAGAGAGAAAGAGCATGAGAAACGAGAAGGAGGGGAGGAGACGCGCTAAACATAATTCCGCGAAAACGCATTAAATGCCAACGAACCTCGGTAAAAAGGCGCCGCGCACTGTAATTTGCGATCTTTTTTACGCTGCCCATCGCGCACGGAAGTCGCACGCGCGCAGATAAAACTGGATTAAAAACTGGCGGTCCAAATGACGTCAAATCACGCGTGACGTCGGTAATGATTTTGGATAATGGGGGATTCGCGCGCGGATCTACGATCTCGACGGAACAAGGAATTCTTTTATCGGCAGTGTCGTTAGTGTCGTCGGTATCTCTCGTGCCGGGCGGTGCTGGCGTTGTTCCAGTGCTAAAGGAGTCATTACCTAATCACCCGTGCTGCTTTATGCATACTTACACGTCGGGTTCTGTCATCTGCCTCTTCGTGGCTAACGCGGGAAGAGAAATAGAGAAAGATAAATGCGCCACGCGAAATAGAACGATGTTAGCGTAGAAATAGACCACTAAGGAGAATCTGACTTCTGTCAGGTCTCTTTTGGCCCGTAATGAATTCGCGTCTGAATAGATACTTTATCCGTTACTGAAAATACCGTTCGCCTTCTCGGAGAGAATAAGCTTGCGATAGTATCGTCCCTCTTTTGCGCCGCTTAATTAAACAAGCCCTCGCGTAGCGTTCGTTAATAAGGGATAATAGGCTCGGAGATGAGAGGAATGTAACTGGAGCACTTTCAATAATAGCCCTATTCGTAGAAATGCATACAAAAAAAATGCATTTTGCACAAAGATTTGAGAAATTGGTCTCGCGGGTTTAAATCGCCTTGCATATAAAAATGCCACGGATTCCGTCCTCATTGCGTTTAGCATACGCACGTTGATGTAGAACTCGCGCGACGGTATTAACGCGCGCGGATTTAAATTAAAACCGTTGAAAATAAACGAAAATGGCAAAGGGTCGCTTGCGGATTGGAGTTTTACAAATGAGAGAGAGAGAAAGAGAGGGAGAGAGAGAGAGAGAGAGAGAGAGAGAGATTACACGCGACCCTGCGAGTGTGTCGGGAAAAGGGACGCGCGGCGCCACGCGCACATCCATAGCGTTTTACACGCTTTTCCGCACGCATGTATTTCGCACGGCCACGTTTCAACTAACATTCCACGCAAGCTCGGAGGAATGAAGTCGTTCGCGCCCTTCTGACTATCCCGTCGCCGCCACCGCCGCCGTGACGAAAGATTTGTAGAGCTGACGCGGAAAATATTCCTGTCTTACCGCGGCGCGCCAGCGATGAAAAATATAAAACGTCACCCCGTCGTGCAAGTAGTCGCGTCGTGGAAAATAACTCCTCCGATTGTAGGCTTTCCTTTCGCAGGATTTACATTCTTCTCGGCAGAAACGACGTAAACTTAATTCGTAGGCAACATTTACAAGATATTCATGTTGTTTTTCTGCTAAGAGTTATAAGAAATACACACACACCTTCTCAGAAAGGATTTCTGATACCAAGACAAAAAATATGACATGTTTAATCTTATTACAATCTCATGTAGTATAAAAATAAAACAAGATTAAGATAAAATTAGAAATTTCTGTTCTTCTTTTTCGAATTAAATAAGATTGACTTATTATCTTGAGACAAGAGTAATGTATATAAATTTAAGCTTATATATTTTTACATATAGAACGTATTTTATTCTTAAGATGGTATTCTGTTCACTATCCACCGCTACATGGCGTGTTCTCGTAAACAAAATGCATGTATGTAAAGTTAGTCCCACATTTTTTAATTTCGAAAAAAAAATTGGAGTTTCGTTTGCCTCCGCAAGAGTTTTAGTTCTCAGTTGATTTTAAAAAAAGTTCTGTCATTTAAAATGACGAAAATAAGAATTCTAAGTCAAGTCGTTAATAGGTTGCGTTAAGTAGGCTTAAAAAGAAGAAAAGCTCATATAGACGGTAATAAATGTCGACTGGAGCGATTAGATTTTAGTTGGCTAGTAAACTCAAGGGATATGGATGGATTAAGTGTGTCATTAAGTTTCATATATTGTAAATCAAGTCTCTCTCCTTGGCATGTAAGCTGGAAACAAATAATTTTTATTCTGCGTTTGTAAAAACTACCGAAAAACTAAAAAAAAAAGCGTTACGGTCTCCTGTGTTTGTTCCCCTGTTAAACTCTACTTAAATGGTTCAACGTTAAGACATTTTTTTTTTCGAAACAAGTTTCATCGTGTCATCGGTAACTTCGAGCGCATCCCAATTGGACACGCGCGCCTGGTGTATGACGAGTCGCAACACGATCACTCTGGCGGAAACAGACACCTGCTAATGCCCATTAATAAATTTTCCCCGGTGCATTTTTGAAGGCGTGAATGGAGCTCAATCGGATGGAAGAGCCGCGGGGACGCGAACGCCGTCATTTTGATGCACTTTCGCTCGGTTAGTCTCGTTTCTCACAGTCACTCGTAATGAGATTAAGTTTCGCACGCTTTCTGTAATTAGCTCCGCGAGAAAATCGCGAGGAATTGATTCCTTCAATTTCGCGGGGAGCGGCGCGGTAACCTCATCCAAAGATTACCGAAGGTCGGGAGACCTTAATTGGATTCGACAGGTGCATCCCGTTGATAGAAGGCATCTTTTATCTATTCGCCTTACTTATCCGTACGTCAACGAAATTATCCTTTATGAATTACGCTTAATCAAAATCTAAATTCAACCTTTCACGATATTATTTACTTGACGAGAAATATTTTCAGTATGTGCCAAGAGAAAGAGATTTTTGTAATTACAAGTGTGAGTGCTGAGTGAACCCTCCACTGATCATTGTGCAATGAAAACTTTGCAACATATTTTTATAGGTTTCTTTTTTTGCAACAACATATATCCCATAAAGATAACCGTGGATAGCAAAAAATTCCATCCATAGAGTTTGATGTTCTTCCGTTTACGACTTGCCTTTAGCATTTTATGTATTAGTATTTTATGCATCCGGTGTAATAAATAATTTTGATAATGATTTTATGAGCCTTTATAACATTCATTGATGGCGCGATGTTTCTTTGATCGTCGGAAAGCGTACGTATTATTATAGTATTAATGCATTTCTTTTCTATTAAGTGTAAGTTTCAGATTGGATATTTGCAACAATTTTGCAAGCGTGAAAAGCGTGCATTTGTAATAGATACAAGTTTTCCAAATGGATTATCCCCCTCCCCCACAAGAAGAATATTCTAATTGTTAAAAGACAAAGGGGACGACAAAATGCAAACGCGCCTTCGTGTTTGCGATATACCCCCGTGTCCCGATTCGACGCGGATGATTTTAACGGGTGCGCCGTACTCGGTCGGGTCGAGCGTTTTCGCGGCGGACATCTGCCTTCCTCGTCGCCGAACATCCAATTACAGGATCGGGATTTAATCTACTGGAAAGCCCGGGAAGCTAAGGCAAAAGCAAAATCGGTTTAGCCACGGTATGCACAGGTGGTGACGCTTGACACGGCGCGGTATGCGCGCGTACGCGAGCCTTCGGTTCGCGACGCGTGCGATTGTCCTCCCTATAATCGGCGAGACTGATCGATCGGGAGACTTTTACGTACCACAATAGACGGTGATTCGGATGGTGTTAAAGATGATCATCCCCTAGGCTTTCCAGCCGCCTTCGATTAGATTCAATGCCTAAGGCGGAGAATGTATACATCAAAATATACACACACTGTACATTCTGCCGTTTAATAAATGACACTGTCATTTGGTAAAATGAAGACACCATCATTCTGTGTCGCGTTAACGAGATTTAAAGGGTTCGGAGCAGGAATAAAATTCATAATTCGTAAATTTCCTGTTAAAGATAATATTGTATTACATCAATGTGGAATTCTTCTTTCGTAGTGTCAGTGAATTCGTGTCAGTTTCTTGCCGAAATAAAATTTCATTAATTATCCAAATTACCACGCGATTCGCAATTCGCACCGGACGAAATCGCGTATCTCTGTTCGCGTGGAGCATCTCAGCCTGCAACGAATCTCTTTTGAAATCCGCGGTAATTCGCGAGAGACGCTCGCTCGTCGGGATTAATTTGAGCTCGGTAAACGAAACAATGCGTCAGTATAATAATAATGAGGAGGATGCCGACGGCGGCTCAATTTAACGCGTCGGTGCGATGTAGCGCATAGGTTGAATGCATCTCGCGTGCATCTCGCGAAATTGATCGGCTAGATGATTCTTCTAACTGTAGCGCATTGTGATACGTCGGCTATTGTGCGGCGGAAAACACATAGAGTCACGCGGAAGAGGTGCGGTGAAAATTTTTGCGAAACGGCGGACTCGTGTTTGCGAATTCTTGCACATTGATTTCTCATTAAAAAAAATTAAGGAAAAATCAAGTCACAAAAAAAAAATATAAAGCTTTATCGAGCTTAATTCTCTTCTCTCCGCACAGTCTTCTCAATATTTAATGCGTTACACGTATGGCTGTGTTACACATCGGATATATACGCTTCGTCTACGTAAATGCGGCATAGGACTTATTGGATGCTGAAACTAAAGCGTATTCGCCGCATTCCAGAAACGGTACGCAAAGCAACTTCTCTCTCCTGCGCTATTTGACCGCCGCCATTAACCGCGCTCGTGGAAATCGGAAATTTATCTCGCCCCGTAAGCTTTATCGAGCGCTTAATTTATATTCGTGCAAAGTAATGCGTTAAGAAATGTGGATGCTCCTAACCCAAAACGAATTACGGAAATAAATTCCCCCGACTTTTGTTTCATTAAAATACTGCTCATACTCTGTAAAAAAATCTATTTGCATGTAAATCAGGTTATTTTAAAATAAAAAAAAAGGAGTTTTGTAAATAGCAATAACAGCGCACCGAGAAAAATATTTATTAAAACAATACAAATGTATCTCTGTGTTTTTCTTAACAGATTTGTTGAATTTCGGAAAACATTTATATAATTTAAGTAATTAAATATCTTGTAATATATGAGATCGAGCAAGCATATTAAATTTCTTTCAAGTAAATACTTTATCAATTTAAAAAACTTTTTAATTAACAAAATGTATTGATTTGCTGTGAACAAATATTTAGGAGAATACAAATAAATCATTTTATTATTAATAAATAATTCTCTCAAGGTAACATTTTTTAGAGAAACATCTTGTTTTCGATTGCAGGGGGAAAACTAAATTAAAAAAAAAATTCTCTTCGGAGTATTCTTTGATACGCATTTGTGAATATATATTCTTTCAACGTATGCACGGGATTCGCTCTTCTCTAAATCGGCGCACACACTTGCGGCACAACATGACAGATTCTCCGTGTCTACTTCAATCGCCTGTGATTGCGGTATTCAGAAACGTTGTAGCATTACTGTCGACGATTAGGCTCGCTGCAAATTTACACGGCTATGAGTAGGATTAGACGGCTGCTAATTAGACTGCACTGTTTGTCGCGCATCGTCAAGCGCGCTCTCATGCGCCGCCGAAACTAAATAGAGGATCAGTCCAAGTGAGAGAGAAGCAAAACGATTTCAAAGGAAAGAGATATGCCCGTCGCGAGGCGCACAGTGTCGTTCTTCCACGAAATAAAAAATGTTTCTAGAGAGTTTGTATCTCTTTCAGAAAAAATATGCAATCGCATAAAAATGTTCATAAAAAATATAAAGTGCCTATTAACTTTATCCCCGAATCAAATTTTTTTTACATTGATTATATTAAATTGAAGAAACTTGCTACAATTACGTTTCCATTTTTTTCAATAATTTTCCTCCGTTGCGAGACATTCTGAAATTCTTTAATTGTCAGAGCATTGCTTATTAAACATAGCGCCTCGAAACTACGAAACGAATAAAATTTCATACAAACAGGTTTCGCTAAAAAATTCTGTTGTGCCAATATGCTGATGTGCGCCTCTTTGCTAAGTTAGGTGTGAACAGGCACACACAGTTTTTACTTGGTCTAACCTAATTAATTCGAGGTGGTCCGACCGGGAGAAGAGGTTCGGCGTCGCACAAAAGAGGCCACAGGCGGCCGATTGGCAACAATCGGACAGGAAATTAAGAACGCGATCGAGAAACGCCTCCTCATTGTTTCTTTTTCTTTTCTCTCGGCGAAGCGCGACGAACGTCGGATGGAGTCTCACGAAGCTTGTCTAGCCATTAACTTCTTCTTTCCGTATTACCGCCCTTTTCGCCGTCATTTTCCTCGCTTTAATGATTTTGAAAGAAGTGAAAAACAAGATCGGGCAAAACGGGTAATAAGAAGGTGATTGTTTTCATCATGTTGGTATGATAGGGCGCGATTAGAAAGTTTAAGGATGCGTAAGTACTTCTGTTATGTTACGGAAACGCAGGGATATATCGCGTTTTTCGGGAAGAAATCTCTCTTTCACCTGCATATCATCGCGACACGTCCGCGATACATGATAAAACTGATATCGATGGAAAAATGTTACTCGTAGAGAATGTCATCGCTGCCATTAATATCTGCATATTTAACCGTCCTTCTTGAATTAATTCCGAGTCTCCATCATCGAATGACATCAATGATAAATACTTGATATATACGAGCAATAGTATCCGGGAGTGGCAGTGAAAGGAAATCGATGTACGTCCTGTAAAGATGTCGTTCATATTACCACCGCACACACAGTTAAAGTAGGTAGTTAATACGATAACACTGTCTCATTAAATTACGTCCAAGAAACAAAGAGCCTACGTCACGCAGGAGCGGTCTAACGGGATGAAGCTTTGCAAGATTAATAACAAAGAATTCTCCCTCTCTCTCCGGTACTTTTGCAAGATTAATTACGTTGAAATCTTTGTGCTTTTTAGTTTCTCTCGGGATCTTCGAATTATGGAGGCTTAAATTACAATGATGCAAAAACGTCGTCTTGAAATTGATCAGGGCTGAAAGATTAATAGCTTTTAATGATAGTCCTTGAATTTGCGTATGCTTCGTGTGTGTGCCAGCGATTCAAAGGAAGTGTACGCGACTGTGAAGGCACCTTATATTTCATAATGCGTATGTTCCGCCTACATCCCATAATACGAGCATAGAAGTTCGAACGCTAATCATGTTGTCGAGCAGGTTTTAAGTTTCTCCTCTCTCCTCGTTCAGTTTATTTGACACATTTTTTCCCTTTTTCTCCGTAAAAGATAGTTTCTCTGCCGTTAATCATTGACATAATAAATCTGTAAATTCTTCTAGCCGAGAAAACTGCAGAAGAATATTGATATTACAGTAAAAGTTAAGCATTATGCAATTTCTTTATCATAGAGCCAAAAATAACAGCGATAATTTTAGTTGAATAATTTTTCTAATTTAATGAATATATTTTGATTAATAGTTTAAAATTAAAATACGTTAACTTTTAAGTGAATAAGTAGGGTGGCCATAGCACTCCAGTATATAGTGTTTTTTATACATTTCATATTTTTAACTTGGCAACAGAGCTGATCGATTTCTACTTTTCCATTGTTAAAGTCCTAAAATTTATTATTTTTTCGTTCTCTTATCTCACAAGGGTATAAACCGATATAAATTTAACTATATAACGTAATATATTATCACACTATCTACCTACTTAAAGATTAAAGTGAACTTTATATCAGTATGCATTTTCGTATGCGCATATATATTCCGAGAAACTTATGGCTGAGGGATTAAGAAAGACCGTGTGTCGAGTGGTGGTTCTCCGCGAAGAGAACGAAGGGAAAAAAAAAAAGACATGTCTGATATATCACGCGTACACGCCTCTCGCTTTCGAATCCGCCGATGAAATGGCTGTCGTCGATATTATTAACGGCACGTAATAGTGAAATCGATAGAGCTCTTTTCCCGCGTGCTGCCCGCCTTAATGCGGTTCCGACTTGTCCCGTACCTGCTTATCGCCGGCAGTACTAGGAAGACCCCGCGCTACCGTGCATTATGTTCTACGCACACCGATTCCGGCCCGGTCGGTTATTTCACGGTGATCGGGCACAGAATTCAGGCCCGCGTCCCGGCGGCTTCTTGCGGAGCCATTAAAGCGGGAGGGGGGGGAGTGGGGGGAGGCTCGGCGACGTGGAGGCCGCAACTGTTTCGCCCTCCCCATTAACGATAATCCTTTATTATTTTATAAGTAAATGAGACGCGTTGCCGAACGAAATTCTTGCGCCGATTCCGCGTCGGCCGATTGCCGCCGATATATTCGATAAAGGCAAAATTCTGATGGCGATCGCGGCACGCTTCCTTAGCTACGTCACTGCTCCTTAACGATTAACGATCTCGTAAAAACAAAGGAAAAATAAAAGGATCGGGGGATCCGAAAGCTGAAAGCGCGTCATTATCGTGTCTGCCGTATTCGTTTGGCCGTTTCGTGATAATATTATTCGATGTTAAATAAGGATTCAGTTAGCTCCCCGCGGCGGTAGCGTTTAAGAGCCATGCGCCTTTTTATTCCCCCTTTAGCAATGGCGCAAAATTCAAACAACGTTGCAGAACCGCGGCGAATTCCATTCCGTCGGATTTACGGTCAACGACACGTTAACAAGGGCGGCGCGGCGCGAATGAAAGAACAAGAAACACCGGGCTCATTACTCGTAATGCCCGCAAGTCTAATTGGTCGAGTTCGATCGGGCACTTTTAATACCCCGGTTTCTCGACCGCGTGAAAAGCGTCTTTTGTCGTAATTGGAAACCCTCGGGGCGAAGCGCTCTCGACTGCGTCTGAGCGTGATCGTAATCGAACGCCGGGTTGGATTTACAATTAATTATCCCCCTGGAAAGTCGCGCGAACTGGCGGAACGGCAACTCCTTTCGTTTAGGTCTCGTTAAGTTAGTTAAATCTGAAATACTTTTAATTCTCCAAGCGGCACAATTGCGCGAGTTAAGATTACGGATAATCCTCAATTCTAACAGCCGGTTAGAATCACCCCCACGGGGATAAAGCGGCTCATTAACGACTCCCTCCTGTGTGTCCACTGATTTCTTGTAACGCGAAATTATCCGCATCCGTGTAACACGTATACGTATTTCGCTGACATTAAATAACGCGGGGAAATCCAGCGGCGGTCTCGACCCGCCGTGGGTTCGCGTCGCAAAAAAGCCTCCGTGCCTCTTGCAAAAAGTCCATTCACCGTGTGATTATTCAGCATCATCAGTTTCATCGCGCGTCAGCCAACTCAGGCGCGAGCGCGAGCGCGTTGCGACAATAATTTTGCGCTACGCCATTACCACGTTATAAATGCTAATTGTGCAGCGCTACGCGCGACTCGCCTTTTTCATTCCTCCGCGACGTTTGTCATTCTCGCGGCTGAGCGACATTTACGCGTGCCGGAAGCGAGAGAGAAAGAGAGAAAGAGAAGGGGAGGAGGGAGGGGGGGGAAAAAGAGAATGAAAGAAATAATACCCGATCGGTTTACGACCAATGTGGCGTATTAATGTCTCGTAAAACGAGCACTTTGTATTAAAGAGCCAATGTAATCGCCATCGCCGTCGTCATCGACCTTGAACCCTGAACTTAGGGCCCCGCGATTGTCGCGCGATAATCCGACGTCGTTACGGCCGGATTTTTTTCCAGCTTATCGCAAGATGTTTCACGCGGTTGTTTATGAGTTTATTAATTTTATGCCGGAGCTAATGACCCACTCGCCGATGATTACGATCAACGTTCGTCATGTAGATGACGACATCGCACGACTTCGTCTCTCTTTCTTTTTTTCTATATTTGTACTTTCGGCTTCTTTACACTTTGATTTACCGTGCGGAGAGACGCTGTAGCTCTTACTTTTTCGAGATTACCATTAGGGACTTGAGTTGTAACGTCACCTAGGACATGTAACACAAGCTAGCAGCCAGAGGCAGCAGTCAAACGCCGAGCAGCCAGAGCCGAACGTCATATAAGCGTTTCCAGGGGACACCATTCAATCAAACGTTAAAAATTCCCTGGTAATGAGATTTTCATTCGCGATTGTTATTAATTGTTTAGTGGTTTTTTAAATTGTTAATTACGTTAGTCAGATAAATACAAGGAACGCTGTCTTCAAATTTCTACGAAAATATTTTTTGAAGTCTAGAACGACTTAATTAACCGTATATGAAAAATTTTTATGAAAATACATTTTTGCAAAACATAGTTGATTACCAGAATAATGCAGCAATTTTTTTGTAAAGTACATTACCGCTTTTTGCCGCACCCAGAGCCGACGACAAGAACGTAGCGGTTTCACGGCTTCAAACGATAAAAATTAATTAAAAAAATATTTATAACAATTAAAAAAGTGCACGACCTCCCGTGAATGATCGATCAGTCGATTGTCCGTTCTGGAAAGATATTTCCAGCCAAATTTGAAGGAAATCGTACTGTGCGTTTAGACGTGAGGTGCACAAGACGATAAGAATTAATTAAATAAATATTTATAACAATTAGAAAAATGCACGTCCTCTCGCGAATGATCGATCAGTCGATTGTCCGTTCTGGAAAGATATTTCCAGCCAAATTTGAAGGAAATCGTACTGTGCGTTTAGGCGTGAGGTGCACAAGACGATAAGAATTAATTAAACAAATATTTATAACAATTGGAAAAATGCACGTCCTCTCGCGAATAATCGATCAGTCGATTGTACGTTACGGAAAGATATTTCCAGCCAAATTTAAAGGAAATCGTATTTTGCGTTTAGGGGTGAGGCGCGGAAAACGATAAAAATTAGTTTAAAAAATTTATAACAATTGGTAAATTACAAGTCTTGTTGCAAATGATCGATTATGTATTATAATGACTAAACTCTATGCAAATTTTTCAAAGTTTGATAAAATCTCATAACCAGGGAATTTTTAACGTTTGATTGAATGGTGTCCCCTGGAAATGCCTATATGACGTTCGGCCTTGGCCGCTCGATGTTTGGCTGCGGCTTTTGGTTGCTAGCTTTAGCTACATGTTTAGGACATCTGTAGCTTCTTCGTGAAAGGAAAGAAAAATATATCCCCGCAAAAGAGAAGAGCGTCGGTGACAAACGAGAGAGAAGAAAATTATCACAAAAGCGAAGCGATTTCCAATGTTGATTATTTCCTACAATTAATACGTCGCGAGAAGTGCTGTGAATTATCTTCGTTCTATACATGGCCGTTAACCCTCAAAGGTTCGTTCTATCGTTTGTTCAGTCATAGCAGCTGTGCTTGCAATGCGATACCGCTCTTTTCACCATCCGAGGCCTTCCGCATTGTTGGTGGTCCAGCGTTACCTGCTGACGTTTCTATCAGGCGAGGTATTGTAGCGAGTTAATCGAATTGGCAAAGCGTTTTGTTTGCGCCAGAATCTCTATGCAAACTATATTTAAATTTTACTACATAAATAAATATAAAACAAAAGCTTTTCTCTGCTCAGTTTTTTAAATATTATATATAGATAATATTTTATTCTACATACATTTTTTATATAGTTTTTTATTTCACTTAATCCTACATAGAAAAAAAAGTTCTGCGTAAAACATTTTTGTCATAAATCGCTCTATTTAAAAGTGAATGCATTCTCTTCTTAAATATAATATTATATCGAAAAAAATGCGAGAAAAACTTTTTACCATAATTACGTGAATTATATCCAGTCTTTTTCACTTAAGTATCCAAATAATTTTATCACTTCTCAGATTTTTGAGAACGTTTGACAAATGATATAAAAATTTGCGAAAAAGAAACGTTATACAACTACCAAGACGTCGACCTGACACGTTAACCTATGATGTTGTTTGAGAAAAAGACATGTCGCAGGAAATTATTGTCCAAAAAGTTATCGCTACACAGCAAGCATGATATTCGACGCCTACGGCCCTACAGATTCAGTCGCAATATTACACCCAGGGGAGCTGAAACTATTTCCGGGTGGACACGTGTGGTCCGCGAGGCGATTAGATATCCGAAAATGTGTGGACATATCCGGCGTTCTCAAAATTTATATTTTTACAAATAAACGCGGGCGCGGGTTCTTGAAATACAAAGTGTCAAAGTCCTTGACGACACAATGACTCATTGTCGCACAACAAGAATAAAATCTTGTGAAAAAAAAAAAATCCCCGCGGTTGCGTAAGGATTTATTCTGACTATTTGTGCGCTGGCTATATCATTTCACTATATCGTAACGCGACGTGTCTCATCGCCACATCGGCCTTTACAATGCAAATACATGACGCAAACTGTGATATATTCAGTCGGTGATTCGCGATAGTTCATTCGGATCGAAGGCACCTATGATTTTTCACCCGAGCCGTTTATTTCCGTTACTGCCTGTAACACGATGGATGTACGATCGATAGCCAGCTAGCGTCGATCCAGCGACTATCGCCTCCAAAGCGTGTATACGCGCGTACAATCCCACTTACATATGCAAATATACGTGATAGTATGATTACGAAAAGTTTCTCGCTACGTAACTTCCTACCCAGCATCGGCTAATGATACCAGATCGCGAAACAAAAAGTCTTTGTTCTTTGTTGTCTAAATAAAAGTAAAGCTATTTTTATTCCTTCGGATATATTCTAAACTATTGTCGCGGTTCATTTATTACTATTTATATTGACGTTCTTTTTACACGATCGGTTGAGTTTTTTACGGTTTTTTTGCCAAAAAGCACAAAGGATCTCGGTGTTGTTAGGATGATAGTGCATAAATATAAAATGCAAATTTAGAGATTAATATCTTTACAATGTAATTATAAAACTAAATATTATAAATTTTACAACTAAATAAAGTTTGTTTTTAGATTACGAATAAAATTTTATATACGTATATATATATGATTTATTTATTTGTGCACTTTGTTTAACTTATTTATTTATTTAAGTAAATCTAGATAAAATTTATTTTGAATCTAAATAGAAAAAAGAAGGATGTAACTTATGAATAAGGATAAAAACTTATAACCGTTTAAAAATAACTTTTAAAGAAACTAACATGACGTAAAGTGCAGATTAAATTCGAATCTTCACGTTTGCAGAAGCAAACAACATCGCGGCCCACGCGCACGATTAAGATTGTCCAATCGATTAAAATTGTCGTTTCAATTCGTATTCCTCTCTTATCTCAATCGCGCGGCGGAAAATGTTAAAAGTACCGCTGCCAAATTGATTCACAAGGGAGAAAAGGGGACCGGCGATGGAAAGGCGACAAGACGAACGAAGAGGGATAGACGGAGAGAGAAAGAGGCGGAGCAGGAAATAAGTTCGGCCGCCATTTTGGGTGAGATTTGTCTTCATTAGGACTTCCTGCGGCGCCACTAACGTCCCACCTGGCGTTATAAGGTGTTGAACCACTCGAAGCGGTGATATTAGCGGCTGATGAAACGATATTGCTCCTGATGGGTGGTCCCCCACCTCGGTGTCGTTGATGAAGACGCGAACAGTTGGCTCTCTCCTTCGTCTTCCTCGCTCGGACTTACAAGCCGAGCTGACTTATTCACCCCTGATGTGGATTTACCAAGGCGGCCCTTCGCCGTGCGTTGTTATAAGGTGTACCTAAAGTACGTGCAAGGTACCGCTCTCAGGGACCGCTTTAGTTTATTCACAACTCGCCGAGTCGCATTTATTTCACGTGCAATACGGGAGTAATAGAATAGAACGGACACTGATTACGTATTAAACGACATGCATCCTACCTAACGTTGTACGATATCTTTGCGCGGAAACAAACGCTTCTCTGCGCTTTTTATCCCTCTATTTCTTCCCATTTGTCACGACGGCCCACGCTCTGGCCTGGATTATTTTACACGCGCAAGTTTGCATAATATTTCTTCCTTTTGCCCGCGGTAATTTCCCCCCTATGTGTCTCTTAGATGTATTAGATACACCCTGTATCTTTTAGCGCGTGCCTAACCGCCTGATCGAAGCAGCGCTTATCGTTTATTACGAAAGTACCGGACGTGTCGCTACCTCTACCCGACTCACCTGAACATAACTTTACCTGTACTTTACCGCAACATATACATTCTCTAACCGAATTCTGACTCGCCTGAAGGAATGTGCTCGGAACACGCGATCGTCCATAAATTTGGCGCTCCTTTGAAACATTTTTCGTACATAGTGATCCATATTCGTGTATTTAAAAGAAATAATAATAGTTTCTTCTTCAAAAAATTAAATACAACAGCTTTTTTTGGAAAAATTAAATAGTTTTATTTTTGAATGTAAATCAATATTTTTTTAAACAATTTCTTTTTTAAGAACCAATTTATGAAAGATTAAGAAAAGAAATAAATCAATCATCTTTCTATTTAGATTTATATCAAATTATGATTAATACGAAAAAAATTGAAGAATTCTTGTTGATAGTAAGTTTTATTTCGATAGAGAGAAAGTACAGGTGAATATGTACTTTTTGAAATACAACAGACGTACACTCGTGCGTAATTGCCCCTAACGAGATTTACATTAGATTTGTGCAACTTCTTCACTGCGCGTTTGTATCACGCGATCTTTATACGAGATAGAATTCAGAGTCGGGAAATCGCATTCAGCGTTAAATACACGATGAGAATATGGATCATTGTGTTTGTAAAGGTAATGAGGCTAATGGCGGAAGACCTCGGACGTTAGTCTTGAGGAAGGAAAAAAGGGAGGGATAGCGTGACAATCCAGCCGGGCTAAAGAATTTCTCTCGTAATTACGCTAATCAGCGGCACGTGAATCGACTGCCTGTTTTTCAACGGTTTCAAAGCCGCTAAAAGCGAGTAAAGGACCAGAGAGACGCCGGAAATAGACGCGAGAGACCGGTATAAAGGGGTTACGCGTGCGAAAGGGACGAGAGGAGGAAGATGTGCAGCGAGAGGAATGAAAATCTGAGAAAGAAGTCTGAGCTAATAGGATCAGAGAGTCGCGGCCAAACGATCCTTGAAGCCGCTGTTATTTAGAGAGATACGAAAGAGACATCTCAAAGCTACGACGTTACGTCGTGTATTACGTCGTTCTTGAAATTCACGGAATCGTCCTCGCAAACGCTGCTCCCCGCAAATTGCATTAAACTTTACTACGCTGGTATTTTCAATTTAAATTAATGCCACGCAACCACGTATAAGCAACTACAGTTTATATGTGAGGTATCTGAAGTACTATTTCATAGAATCTAAGCAGACGGACAACATAAACCAACGATACTATTGTTCTACAGAAGATTTAAAATGAAAACTTCAACATTTAATGATATTGTAATTAAATTGATTATAGGTATATAGAATTTGAAAACACAAACTATTTCCTAAACTTTCTATCTGAAATATTATTAAGAATTAAAGTTTTAAAGAGTACTAATGTACATACAACGCGATTTATAATAATTAGTATATTTTAAAAATTTGAAAAATCTTTTTTCTCTAGAAATATAAGTAGTTCATATATGCCACTGTAGGTCTGTCACTGTAGGTGAAAAAAAAATCTTTTTTTAAATGCCTCGGCAAATAAAATATTGTTCTCTGTGATGACAAAAGTCGAGAGATACTCTTCGTACGAAAATAAAATCGAGCGCGAGTTCTCGAAATCGCGACGAGCGAAAGAAAAATTTGTCGCCGAACCGAGGAAGCGACTTTTCTTCCAGGTATTTTAAACGGCCCGCGTCCGCACCTCGTAGAAGGACGCGAGCGTTTCGTCGCGACTGACAAAGGACGTCGTCTCCCGGTCATTAGTTACGGCGTCGTCACTTCTGCAATTAGAAGCCACTAAGCATTTTTTTCGCTCCACGCCCTACGTCCCTCTTCTCTTCCGTACGTGTCTTTATGAGCCTAGCCGTGGCGTGTGAGCCGACACGCCGTATTCCCGAGGGGATCCTTATGTGGCAGTCGAGTTACTGTATTTTACGTCCTCTGCGCTGAAACGAGACTCTTGCACTTCGTTTCTTCGTTAAATAACGATTCGAGCAGCATCCGTTATACTTCGATAATACGACCGAGGCGATTTTGAAATACTCCGGAAGCGATTAACTCAGGATTAGATGCGGTTTCTCTGAATGAGGATAAAAGTGAGTTTATCACGAGGTCAATTTTAATCTTTTTTTAAACACAAAAGTAATTTTTCTTTTTTAAATCTCAGTTGTCAGAAAAATTTATATTCGTGTAAAAATCTGTAGAAAAAATTATCTGCAATATCGATTTTTATTTTAAAGTTTAATTTAAAAAATTTTTAATTTTGAAATCATATATTAAATATATTTTCATTCTCCAGACATTTAAAAAAATTTGCAGATAAGAAATTGAAAAACTAAAAGATAAAAGAAGTATAATAAGAATAATTCTGAAAATTACTTATAAAAGTACTTTAAAAATCATCAAAAAAAATTTGTAGGAATTTATTATCCGAATTAAAAGAAATTTTAGAAGTATATACAGAAATCAAATAGAAAATAACATCATGATCAGATTTGCTTCAATGTAAATATCCTGTAAAAAATTAATTGTAATTTCCGATACACGATTTTAATTTAATTTTTATGTTCTGAAATCTTGGCTGGAATCGCTAATGTGTTTTCAATCTGAATGAAAATTGGATTCAACATCGAACGGGTTTTGATCGAACGGGTTACGCTCTTATAAATGACGACTCGTCGATCTCACATTAACGATCTGTCTCTTCTTTCGAATGGTGCAATAAGAAAACGCAAGATGAACGACACCGTAACTTTGTCGCTCGCACTTAGGCGCAGAGACGCAAGCTGGAAAAGAAGGAGCAGGAAAGCGAAGTGGCAGGTCGCGCTTACAAACCGGCGAAAAATCAAACGATAAATCTCGAACTCGGGGCTGCGGTTATGCCCTTGGGTCTAAACGACTAAATAAGTGTTCCAATTTCAAAATTACCCGCTAAACGATTTGTGGGCCGGCAGAAAATATATCGTTGACATGTGGGCAAAGCCCCTCGGGTTAAGAGCCGGGGTAGTAAGCCGGGGCAGGAGCGAGAGAAAGAGAGAGCGAGAGAGAGAGAGAGAGCCGGAGAGGGACGGCGGCAGGGAGAGCAGACTCCCGGAGATGCTGTCGGGAGACAAATGACTGCCGACCGACGGAAGACACTTCCAAATTGCTCCACGGTGTCGCAGTCCCGCCTCTTTTTGCGTGTCTCTTCGTATATTCTTCGAATGCTCACTTGTAGCGGGCGGACGACTTATTAGCGAAATATCGCGGGACGCGGACGTGTGGCACGAGCGACTGTTTGTTTCGCCCGTTATACATTCGCGATCCGATCTCTAAGCAAGAAGCGAACCCAGCTTTTATTCCTCGATTTAACCCGTCGACACACACACACACACACACTTCGCAATATCCATTTTCTTTAACGATTTATAATTTTTTCATTTCAAATATGAACATTACAAAAACATCTTATTCGCTGTTTCTTATCTTCATCGTTCATGAGATGTAAACATGAAGCAAGTTAAAAATTGAAATAAAAATTTTATAGCCTACCAATAGATATAGAATACCAATATTTTATTTTCTATTGCTTTATTTTTTCTTTTCCTTTATTTAGGTATTTAAGGAGTGGACTCGATATTTTTAAACAATTATAATAAATCCGATATTAAATATTAAAAAAAATCTTGTTCTTAATATATCATAATCTATAGTTTTATCGCTCTCAATTATGTTTCTTGAAAATTTTATCTGTATAAGTCCCATGATTAAATTGTTAGATCATGTAGCAGTAACTTGTTTTAGCCCATCTATTTTAAAATAATAGATCTAGGAAATATTATATTAATCTTATTCAATATTTTTAATTCTTAACTTGATACAGACATAGATCCAATATTTTAAATTTAAAGAAATGTTTCTTATTTCTCACTCACCAGTACGATGTGCAGCATTTGCAGGAGTTGTGGACTTTGCAACTACGTTGATCTGTAAAACATAAATATATTCAAATTATAGGAACGCTCCAAGTAAATCAACATTTCAGAAAATTATTTTTTTCGCGCATTAAATAATTGTCAATTTTACAAATAAAATAATAAATAATAAATTACGTTATTTATTTCATAAATGTTTCACGCGCTCTGATGCCCGATCTTTGTCTTTTCTCTTATTCTTTTACTTTCTTTTATCTCGCGAAAATATAGTCGATTACGATCACACACTAATGACTGAGATATCATAATCGCGCGGCACTTTGCACATTCTCACGTTAATCGCAACGCGCGCTTTAATAATACGAGGGAAGATTATACGAATAAGTATGATATATTCGACATTGTCTTGCAAATTATTAAACGATGAAGAGATTCTTATGAGTCATTTTAAACTGCAAATTTAATTTATGATAACGGCATTCGATATGTATTAAGATATAATATTAAGTAAAATGGTATTCATTTAATTAAACATGTTTTAATGTCACTTGATTCACGCTTTGAAATATCTCAATGAGAATCTCACGAAATCCAAATATCGTCTCTATACGCTTGCCATTAATTGTGGGATTAATTAATTGACAATTCGCGCCTATTATTCTCTAGTACTTCTCGTGATCGCATTTCGATGGACAATACGACACATAACGCTCCCTAACCACTGAAATCTCATCGTTCGAAATGACAATAAACCACGTGTATACAGTGCGGTGGCGGCGTACACCGCAAAAGACAAAAACAACTAGAACCGAGGGCTGAGTGTACACCAACCAATTCATTGCCGCAAAAATTATTTAACACTATAAGATATATTCATTGAATATACTGTTCTTTACATTTTATATCAAAGTAATGAATTAATTTTGATGATAATTTCCATGTTTAAAAAAAAATTAAAATCATATAATTTCGAAAAGAACTGTATTATTTATTTTATAATTTATTTGTTAATATAATTAATCAATTATTCCAATATTTATTTTAAAACAAAATTAAATAATTTGCAAATAAAATTAATGATTTGCTATTATCTATGGTTTGCTACGCACTAAAGAAGTTTTTAAATTAATTTTTGTTAAATAAAAATTTAGTATTCACCTTTTGATACTAACGTAATTCTAAAGGATATTAGTATTTATAATAATTACTAGTTTCATTCTTATTAATAATCAGAAGAAAGTCAATAATTATTTTAATACAATAAGTAATTACATAAGAATATTATAGTTTATTCGCGAATGATTTTAAGATTAGTATCAAAGATATTAAAGCGTTTAATGAAACAAAACTCTCGGGTAACAGAATTACGTTTTCAACTACTCCCAGTGGTGGCACAAAAGACTGCCGCCGGCATGTGGTGTCACTTATAAAAACATGTAATGTAAGAGTACCGTCAAAAGCACGTCAAGACGGTGTAACGATTTGATTTTTTTTTTCTTTTTTGCTCCCGCGCACCGATAAAGACGTCAAAATATCTCGAGAGACTAGTTATCCACACAATAATAAGAAGTGTTGGGAACATCACGTTATGTCATAAACACAGGGAAGAATTCGAGTGATGCATTGCACACATCGTTATCCCATTTCGATCTTTCTTTACGCGATAGCGGTATCGTCGCGTGGACACGTTGTCGGCATACCGAACAAACATGCGTCGCGTGATTTACGCTCGCGCTAGAATCAGCTCTCTCGTCCGACAGGATCGCTGCAATTCGCAATTGTAATAAATACATTACCTAAACCCGTTAAGCATACCGCGGATGCCGAATTTGCGCGCGTCAAAATAAATCCGCTAAATTATCTCTTCGAGGGAATTTTTACGCCGATTCCCGAAAGAGTCCCGGAATAATTAACGTCACTCGAAGACTTGAAAATGATGAATTTCATGCCTCGTGAATCCCTGGGAACCCATGCTGAACTTTCCGTTCAGGCTATTTGATATTTTAGCTATAAAAAGTAACGTGATTATAAAACAATTTCTAATGTCATAATTATGATATACGATGCAATGTTAGCAAGCTTTTTTTATTTTTATAATTTTTAATAATTATATTGTATTTAACAAAGTACAATGAACACAACTAGAAATAGATCATTGGTGACTCACACGGCGTAATGAACAAGTTATCTAAAACTAGCGCCGTACAGAAAGTGTTAATATATCATGCCATCGCAACAATACATACACTTCTTTTCTTCTTTTTTGCTCTCAAGCAGATTATGACGCTAATTGCTCAGATCAAAATCGTTACTGGAAGAAATTTCAATATCAAAAAATATATTTTAGCGCAACAAGAAATACTTGGACAATATCTTGTAACCGTAGGCGACCGGAATTAAATGTTAATCTCAACCACCTTGAGCGTCGCGGATGAGCAACGAAAAATAAATGTATCGAAAGTACACCGGAACTCGTTAACAGCGCAACGATTTTCTTTGTTGCGTCACAGGCCGTTTGCAGTTTGACCGTAAAATTCAACTTAACAAGAAACTGTTGTCGAATAATCTACTCGACGAGACGCCAGTTAAGCTGTTTCAAGATCGTCGCGCCTCTTAACTCCGTCACTATTCTACTCGAGTGAATCTTGCTCGAGCGTAACCAAGATGGCCGCGCAACGGTTTTGTTGGTCTTTCGCGAGACATATCATGTCGCTTTGCTCTAAGGCTGTTTTCCCCTATGTCGTTGTGCCGCGATAAATCAAATTCCAAGAATTTCTTTAACATATTTTTCTTCTAACATACATTTCTTTAACATTATGATATGTAGTCTTTGTTTACGACAGATTATTGTACTCATTGTTTAGAAAATTTCTAGCGAATAACAATTTTTCATCGACAATTTTGCTGTAGAGAATTCGATTGCAAATTGACAATAAAAATATTATAAATTAGGTGCATTTTTATAGTTAAATATTCTAATATTATTTTGAAGGATTATTTTCATCTTTATGATTGTATTTAAGGTTAATTTAGATATAAAAAGTTTCGATGCATAACTCACGTTCTTCTAATTTTTCGATCAATTATTAATATTTGATTATGCATTCTGTGTCTAGGCTAAGAAAGTCAATATTATATAAAAAATTTAGTAAAATTCTATAACACGATTTATATTATTAACGCCGCAGTCTTTTTTTCTCTAACTATAAGGTTATAAATTATATAGAAATGTGAATTTTATATAAAAAGAATGCCTCATACATAATATAGTTTATGAAGAACTATATAACTCACTTTTTAAAATTGGGTTACTCTTTACAGATTATACGTTATTTTAGTGATAAGAGAATCAATCTGTTATTAATTGTTGCGAATTATTATGAGAGCGGTTAAATTAAGTTCATAAGGAGATAAAGCACAGATATACGAAAGTATACCGGTTCGCGTAATTAAACCAAATTTTCGGCCAAGTCAGCACATTAATCAAACGAATTTCGCCGCCATCTGTGGCCCTAGTAGATGTCATACACGAATATGGTTTACGCACGGCAGGTGGTCGCGTCGGCTACCCTTTATCAGGAATTTATTTGTATGCAATTGTCTCCAATGCGCATCTATAAATGTATACGTGTAAAGAATTTAGATCTTTAATCGTTTATAATTTTGAAAAGTTTCAACTAATGTAATAAAATTCAATATTTCATGTATAAGGTGCATTTTTTAAATATATTTTAGTAGATAGTATTTTATTCCTCTAATAAAACGTGAATAATATTCGCTCTTAAAGGATAAAGTTTATAGGATCCAAAATGTTTACCGACAAAAGGGTGAGAAAATCTTTTAGAAAAGAAAGCATCGACGATGGCTCTTAAAACTGTTTGGAAAGTGGAAGAGAAAGAGTGAGAAGAAGACACGAGTTGCGAAAAGACAGCCGAAGCGGCGAATCGTGAACATCAAACGAATTAAATCTCTGCGGAGAACCGACCGCAGAAACTAATATCTCGACGCTTCTTCCGTCCGTCCATTCGTCCGTTCGCTCACCGTTTCATCGTCGTGTCTCAACATCTTTGTCGTGCAAAATTCTCGTTCGCTTTGTCTTCGATTTCATTTGTCAATATATTTTCAAATCTGATTTTAGAAGCTAAAAATAATCATTAGACTCGAACAAGTGCAAACAACGTAAATAAGAAATCAAAGAATGTATAATTAATCCAATTAATCCAGGAATAATATAAAATTGTAAATAATATAGACTGATATAAAATGAATATTACTAGATACAAAACATCATAATTTGGATAATTATTGTATAAAAATGACGTATACGTCAATTTAGTATATACACTTTTATATTATATGATGTCAGAATTTTTAACTTCTTTCCTTCTGTATTTTTTAAATATGTGAATACGTACGTTGTATTTGGGTTGCAGTACATGTAATCGAATCAGTATACCTTTCGCTCGCCTTCGTTACAAAGTGCTTGATAATCTCCTCTTTAATTATTTTCCTGAAGTTTGTAGATCGGAAATTAATTTTCTTCTGTACGCGCGCACTAGTTATTAATATTGCTATCTATGTAATATTGATTTCAGTCGTAAATATAACTAAATTAATATATTAACGAATGGAATATTCGCTAGACATTCCAGCTGTATGTTCAATTTACTTATTGCTCGTGCATAAAGTTAATTGCATTTTTGTTTCTTCAGTATAACCATTACATGCCTTCATCGATTTAATCAAACATTTCCAAACACAAGCGCAATTAAGAATATGTTTGACAGAAAGTAATGAAAAATTACAGATACGGTATGTCCATAATTAACGTTCGCCATTTTCTCAGCAAGCGTCAAGATTCTGAAATGTTTAGACCAACGGTTAATTAACTCTGAACATAAATGTCGGCTATTAGACAAGCCGGGCATGTTGAGGATTGAACGAAACACGTGTTACTCCGCATTTTCGAGTTGCGCTCAACACCGAGCGCGCATACTCCCATCTCCAATTAGCGTAGTAAAATGATTAAGATGGTAAGAACGCAAACTATATTCTTTCTTTCAAATAAGGTGGACTGTTTCCCCCGAAAATGAGACCATCCAGTCACCTTATATGTGCATGATACCGCCCGTGCCGGTCAGCGAGAGTTTTTAAAGTAGACTGTACGGTCGGGTTGCGCAGGTGTGACCGATGGCGGCGGCCTTTGATCCTGGAGCGACTCCTCGGCTACTTTGTCCACGACTCATCGCGCCCGCCTCTCTCCTCTCTCTCTTTCTCTCTATCTCTCATCATTCGATTCGATTATTTCCTAATGGCTAACGCCATTGCGAAAACGGCCATCGCGTATACATTCTCCGGTAAACATTACGCGAAGTAAAAAATGCACCGGGGTCGCTCCGGTTATTGGATAACGACGTTAATTGACAATATTTTCCTCGCTCCGAGGATCAGCGCGAGCATAACGAAAATTATAAAACGGAAACCGGTATTACGCGGCATCATCCGCTAACAGGATACGACGACGGGCGGTTATTTTAGGCTACTTCGCGAGGAAGCGATTAGTCGATGGAATCGATACGGCAATTTTCCTGTCAAGCTTTACACACCGTCGAGATAGGATTTTCCACGATCTAATCTAAGGAGATCATATATCTATAGAAATAATCAGCATATATTTAAATAAATCAATTTCTCGTGCTTGACAGATAACGCTGTAACGTGTATTCGAAAAAATTTGATTACAGTGTTCACCTTTCTGAAACAGTATCAGATAAGATAGCGCACAGATGATTGCTTCAATTGGCTATTTAAACCGGCAATTAATTTATAATAACAAGCTGGTTTTCAAGAAAATTGCTTACAACGAGCTCGATAAGATACGGCAGAAATTTTTAACCTTTAAGTAGTCAAGTTGGCTATAGGGGACACCCTATAGATACAGTTTTCTTAAATATTTTATATTTTAGCTTGACAACGAAGAGCTCATCAATTTATTATCTTTCCATTATTGAAATCTTAAAGTTTGCTATTTTTACATTTTTTAAATCTCATAAGAGTTAATTATATGTAAATTTAATTATATATTTATAGACTATTTACTTAAAAAATTGTTTAAAGCTCAGGTCCAATCTCCTAGCAAGTATTTCAATACATAAGAAGATTGTAATAAAAGATACGCATTAATATATTCTAATACTTTAATGATTTAAAAATAAGTTGCTCAATTATTTAATTAAAAAATTTGCATTTTTAATCTAGATACATCTAAAAGTTATACACGATCAATTAACAGGTTGTATTATATTCTATTTAGAAGTGTGCGTTGCGCACATACAGCATTACCGCAAAATGACATTATTTATATCCGCATATGGCTGATCTCTTATAACTTACAAATTGCTTTGGGGCTAAAGGCGAACGTCTGGTAGAAACATTTTGAAACTACAGCCTTAGCCAGTAAACGGGAACTATGATAGTTATAGCTCTCGGAATTCCGTGGACTGAGCACCGTAACGAATGCGTAATACTTTTATGGGGAGAACCCTTCCATGTCTCGAAAATACATTTAATTTGTAGCCCTTAGAGACGATTCCCTGAACTACAATTCTAACGGCGGCCGTTTGAGAAAACTTCGATTCGTTTTGCATATCTCGATCGCTACGGGATCATGAAACGCCGATCATTACGTGTATGTATCGTACATGTATAATTTTTCAGAAATTGCACTTTATGCAGAAGAATATATGGCTTGTTCTTTTTCGCTACACTGCTGCACTAATGCAATAGGGTAGAGTAAGACAAATATATTTTTTCTCATTCTAACTTGCGAAAAAGAACAGGCCTATCAATTTTTTTCGAGAAACTGAAGTAGACTGAGGTAGAATGCAAAGGAAACGAGTCATGTGCTGTTAACATATTTACTTAAATCAAAACTGCAATACGTATAAACAAAGTACCGGAACGATTAAAAAAGTATAAAGGTCAACTTTGTAAATCTGTTTCCCAAAACATAATTATTTGCAGCTGTACATACTTCAATCTCTGATTGATATGTGTCGCTCATAAGCAATCTGAAATTAAATTGGTAATTATCTTGTCCCGATTGTATCACATAATGTATACATATCTCTGTATTTATTAATGCATTTGTAAATTTATGCAATATATAGAGAAACTCCATGTACACGCCGGATCAATCTACTATAATATATATTTTTATCATGTCTCTCTATCTTATCTTGCCTTATTCCCATACGCGGGATTAACTACGCATAATGTGCGTTAAGTAAGTGGCGAAAACGATAAAAGCTCCGCGGTGCGGACTGAACGTTCATTTCATTTCCCAATATTCTATTTTCTCTCTCTTACGGCTCGAGAGACCGTATTTTACGCCTAACGCGTTTTCACGGAGGAAGAATTTTTTCCGCCACGTAGCCTCGCGAGCGATTACTCAGACAATGTCAAGCGATACAATCTTAATACACCTATTCGTATCGGTAGCTAATTATCGCGTTGCGTTCCCGAGAGACACGGCTCGCCGGGACCGACGGTCTCGTTATCGTTAGGATTTAATTGCTGCTGAATCGACGGTTCGTTTGCGCAATACCCGCGCCTTCGCTCATTCATTATCCGGCGCGCGCGATAACCGATGCGGTGCGGTGCGGTGCTACCACGAAGGCAGAATCACTTTCAGATCTTTCCGTGAGAAATCGTACGGATCTCCGATAAAATTATACCTCGTCATAAAACGTCCTTTAATTATTTTTGCCGATTATCACTTGCTTCTTATTATGGAACACCTATTTTCAGCTAAATTGCAGATTTGAAATTTGATTATGCACGTTTGTAAAAAGGTGAAATAAATCGTTTTGTATATATTTAAATGGTATTCGCATTAAAATTATTTAAAAAATACGAGGGTGATATTTCATGCTCGAAAGAACGACAAAGATATGGTTCATTAAAGATACTAAAAACAACCTAAAACAGACTAATTGAAATTACAAAAAAAAAACTTGAGTGACGTTAACCCTGTGTATATATTTTATGTATCGATTTGCCACACGATATGTTGAGGAAATAAGTACATAAACGCGTCTCTAACCATGTCTAATTTCTTGTGTTGCAGAGCAAGCCAATCACTTGAACCTATTCAACAATCGCCAGCAGCCGAAGAAGAAGCGCAAGAGTCGGACGGCGTTCACGAATCAGCAGATCTTTGAGCTGGAGAAAAGATTCCTGTATCAGAAGTACTTGAGTCCGGCCGACAGGGACGAGATCGCCGCTCAGCTGGGTCTGAGCAATGCTCAAGTGATCACGTGGTTCCAAAACAGGAGGGCGAAGCTCAAGAGGGACATGGAGGAGCTTAAGAAGGACGTGCAGACTGTGAATCCACTTTTGGTCGCCCAGCATCACAAGACTTTCCTAGAGAACGTGCAAGACCTGGGAATCTTAAAGAAACGACCATTGCCAAATTCTATGGACGAGAAATCGTAGAGGTCGACTCGAAATCGCCATTTCGACCTTCTGTGTGCAATCGAGGCTCGACGGGGGAATCGGACAACGGACAATTACTCGTGTAATCAAGTATCATCGACCGAGAGGAAAGATCGAACCATGATACATAATTTTATGTTATAATTCAGGCAAGCACGTACGGGAAACTGTTTCATGCGTCAACGAGGGTATTTTTTGTAGTCTTTACTTTATATGTGATTTGGTTTCTTAAGGCACTTTAATGTCCTTCCTTGAAGAAGTTGAGGAAAGTCTACGCGATATATTATATGTAACATCTTTTTAAATATCCTTAACGCTATCTGTCCAATAATCTATTATGATTCAACGTTTACTTCATTTTCCTCAAAACTGTAAAACTGTAAAACTATAAATGTTGTTTACATTGTTACTGCATTCAATTTTTCAGAAAATATTCTATACATTAGAAATAAAACAGTTACGATTCTATATATTGAAACATTTAACGGAGGGGGAGGAAATATCAGTTTGAAATTTTCAAAAGGAATTTTCGTTGTGCTTGTTAGAACTGGAAAAAATGTGGCGTTCTTATGTCGTAATTTACGGCTTTAAATGGAAAGCATATCATAGTCCGCTGCAATTTTACGCGCAGAGCGCGGTGTATTATATTGTATTTATTATAAAACGGAGAAAAAAAATTGAGGAACGGGAGCCGTGAGGAAGGTTGGCTAAAAAAAACCGTCGATAATAAATTATTAAATGAGTATTATTCCATAAATTATAAATAACCACGCGTTGTGGCGCCATTGTGTACATATACTGTATATAGGTATACATCGATTCCTCGATAATGTTACGTATAGGTATGATAGAGAGTTCGTTATACATAATTAGAGTTAAAAGAAACCATAAGCATAGATGGGACACTGCAATATACCTGATTATGAGTTTAATTAATGAATTTTAGGCGCGAGTAAAATGTATATCTGCATACGGCGATTCGTAAAGTGATAGTGAGGTGCGTGAGACTAAGAACTAGGAGCGCGTGTGTAAACCGACTTAGTACAGTGTATAGCGAAGCTAAATAAATGGAAACATTACCGAAACTGTTTCTGTACCAACTTTTTTTCTAACCTTCTTTCCATTCAATTCTTCTACAATATCCTGCACGTAAATAAAAAAAAAAACATCACATGTAAGTAAAATAAAATACAAAACTAATTTTATTTTTAAAAGTACATATTCATATTATTAAAATGTGATTTCTTCTCCATTGGATCGAAGAAGACGTAAGATAACAAAATTCGCACAAAGCGTGTAACGAGGAAAGATTTACATTTTACTACGCTTTGCGTAATACCGTACGTAAAAAAGGCTTGACGTGCGTCGGAGCATGCAAGCTGCAGAGACGCGGTGCATAGAGATGAAAAGGAATTATTCTCCAAAAATAGCGCGTAACGCGTTGCGGCTCTTCTGAGAATCTTTTTGAAGCCATTCGCGAGGTTTACTCAAGAGATGTAATTTATTAAGATGAAGTCATTTCGCGGGTCTTTTCCTCGTTGTATCCGCCGGTACAGAGTCTGGTACTCATCATAACCAAACGCTTTTGCTACCGATAGATTAGAACTTGGGACCTGCGAACCGCGAAGTATCGAAACTACACCTAGAGAACATATACATTTCTATCTTTTCATGTAAAATAAATTCGAGACCGCAAATTATTTTTACGATGTTAAAAACATATTTATTGCTTGCCTACACTTACAATTTAGTAGGTGAAATCAATTTCTCTTTAATTATAATTTGATAAATAATTGTTGTACATCACGAATTTTTAGAGATTAACGAAAGACTTATTAAAATAAAATAATCTACTTTAGATAGAAACCGCAGGAAAAAAGTAGTGGTTGAGTTCGACTTTTTCTATTCTTGCGATGTAAAGCGGCTCCTAAACAATCAACAATATTATACATATTCCTTTAAGCAATTCAAAATAAACTCAATATAGTTTCTAGATAATTAATATTATGCAATATTTAAATATTGTTTAATAACACTATTTCTATGGAAAACTACAAATATATATTTAAGTAATCCAGTCATTGTTAACCAAAGATTGATCGCATTTCCTTATGAAGGTTAGTTCTTTATACTATTTTTTTAACTACGAAGAAACTTTGGTAAATAAGAAAAACTTTACGATTAAAAATAAAACATTTGGTGAGTATACTTATGTCAAAGAAAGAACTCCAATGTAGCAGCAAGGTTAACATCGTAAGCTAGACACTTGCAAAAGCCGCCGGGCCTTTAGAAACGTTGAAAGAGAGCACTCAAGTACACCCGAGAGGTGGCATATAATCAGCATATACTTAACCCGCGTAACACACGTATTCACATCCGTTATAAACATTCTAGATTTGACTCGATTAATCTATTGCTGTGGCAGTAGCACGCGTTTTATATCAGAGATAATGACGACAAGTTAATGATAGACTCATTAACGAGGCCTCGCATCAAATGGTTTCGTTTAGCATCAGATATTCAAGTAACAGGAAGCAGGCTGGTAATGTCGAGCTATCTGCTCGTATATCATGCATTGCAAGTCTCATCGCTGATATGCGATTAGCCGCGCTCTATTTATGGCACTTATATATTTTATGTGAAAAATATTTCCAAGCTTCCCCACGTTTATACGTAAATTCCTATCTGCGAAAATTTCTCAAAATATCCAGCACTTTAAGAAATCGACTGTTTATTGCGCTCGTTACGATCGGCCTGATCGATACATGCGATCATCGTCAAAGCGAGGGCTTCGATAATTTCGTGATTCACTATTATAAGAAATTGGAATGCTTTAAGAACAAAAGTATTTAAAGTTACTACCCGGAAGGATGATTGAGCGCGTAAAACGTGAGAAATGTTTTATTTCGTAACAAATCATTTTACGACACCCAGATCGTAGCAAAGTAAGGCGACTTTCATATGAACTTGAACGAATGCGAGGACGTTCGTAGCCATCGCTGATATTGACGGGCCCATATATGAAGCAGTAAGCAAGGTAGCCCATACCGCCCTGTAATTCAGACGCCGCAACATCCAAATAAAGAATTCATAATGGCGATGATGACCACCGCCAATTTTCTCGATATATCCGATACACCAATAATTCCAGGTGATCTCCGATCGGAATGAGCGTGCGATATCATTCATTGTCTCTCTCTCTCTCCCTCCCGCCTCTCCCATATCTTTTGAAGCGCATTAAACGCGTATCTATGAAATCGCGCAGATAACGCGCGACATTAACGAATTATCGTTTAATCGCAATTTAACTGGACTCCGTGTACCCATATCTTTATAAGTTTTAATGTGTTTTTATTATCACGATCGCGACATGGATATACGCGACATAAGATCGTACACGGCACTTTTTACCTCCTGGTATTGGACGCAATTTTTTTTTTAATTTAAAGTTTAACATCGTGAGATCCCCTCTTTTCTACCTTCTTAATTATTCTCGATATATTGCTCCGTAATTAAATGGCATTGCGAAACGGTGCTCGTTAATGCGGATCCCGGGGACCGAGTTTATTCAACGTGCAGATTAAACGCGAAACGAATGTTATTACACATCATATTATCGAAATATTAATTTCGTGGTAATTATCGGCGGCGGGCAAACTGTCCTCGTTTATTTGGCGCACTCCTGAACGAAGTCTCCAATTGGCCCGATTAAAAACTTGTCTCTTCATTTCGTTTAATTGAATTTCGTGAGTTTTCTCCCCGGCGATTCCGCTATAATACTGAGAAACGACAAGTAGCAATTATTCGAAAACACTAATTCGCAGCTTAAAATTTACCGAGTAGCTCGTGTAGACATTTATTTAATCTTTTCATACGTCGCTGTTATGTATGTCGCAAAAGTAAAAAAAAAAGGGGGGGGAAGGACGATAAATCATCGCGTGTAAAAATCGTTGGCATCCAGATTCCAGTCGCCATCAGACATCATTCTGGAGCGATCCTTCTAGTTTACGGCTAACGACTTGCTCAGGTATCCAAAGTGACAAGAACGACAGCCCATTGATGATAAATGAGATCGTCGGCTATTAGATGAATTTTCTACGGTAAAGCACACCTGCATTCTAAATATAATATGAACTCCCCGCAAGTCAAGATACATAAAACTTGGAATGACCTCCTCGGGCACAGTCTAACCCGCGTCTCTCACGCCACGTTAATTTGTCCCTTACGCGAGAAAAACGCTTACATGCGATCGTCGCACGTGTCGGCGACCCGTGCTACCGATCGCCAGGCAAGACCGCGCGTGCGGGAACATTATCCGGCGTTGTTTTGCATAACAAACTCCGCCGGAAGATACCTCGGCGGAGAGCTCATTTTCCCGGCATTGACACGCCCACGTAATTCGGACTCATTTACTCGTTGACTCGCTTAACCCGCCAGCCAGTCATGCGTCAGTCAAGCCGGCCGACCGGCCGGCCGGCGCGGCGCGGGGAGAGCGCCGCAGATCCATAATTTCGATTCGAACCGTTTCAGCACGCGAGAAACGAGTCTCTCCCCCCCCCCCCCGCGCTCCCCGCGCGGATGTAATTAGACGTGGATCTAGGCTCCGGCCCATCAGCGGGCCTCGTTAATGCGATATCTCCCCTCTCGCCGCGGCGGCGACGGCGAGCCGCCGATCCTAGCACGCCGATATCCTCTCGCCCGCCCGCGCTCCTATTTTTCGCTCGCTGTTCCCTCCCTCTCTCTCTCTCTCTTTTTCTCTCGATTCCCTCATAGACTGACTTCTTTCACGTGGCTGATTTCTACCTGCGCGGTCTTTCATCTCGTCTTCGCCAACGAGGTCCATTTACACGGCGGGAGGACTTCTTTCGGGTGGACTAGCTGCGCGCTACGGCTCCAACTAACGAGAGCCCCGACGATGGAAGATTAATATGTGGGAGTGTTTAGGCGAGAGTTGGGTGGGGGATCAAGACGATATATTATTCGCGCGGTTAGAATTCTGCAAAACGTTGCCTCGGTTAGGTAACCGACGATGAGTGAATATAACGGATTTTTATGATTTATGATTTCGACAGTAATGAGTGTAACGCGCGGGATAATCTATACCCTACAAATATGTATTATATGTTTGGATAATAGAGCGCAGGAACGCGGTTCGCCCAAGATTCCGGAGGAAAGAAGTGATTCTGGAGAAAAGAAGTATTTTTGTAACCTATAGCTTACGTATAATTTCTCAAGTTACAGCGTTCGCACGTTCATAAGAGAGAGCTTCGCCTCATTCTGTTTATCAAGTGTGTCATGTTTTTTCGCAAAAAAAAATAAATAAAAAAATCAAATCTATCGTGGCGCACCTCGCCACACGTGTAATTAATAAGTCGCGCGAGAGCAGACAGACCGAGAAGTCTGGGAATCTGGGAAACTGAAACGCTAAGTGATTAACCCCTTCACACTTGCGTTTTATCGGGTAAAAGACGGGTCTGGGAAAGCCGGCGGCTCGCGAGAGAAACCGCGCGTTCCACGAAGATGGAAGTAAATGGAAGCGCATAAGCGTGCGAGCCGTTCCGTTCGTCGTCGGCATCGTTGGCGCGAATGGGACAGCTGATGGGCCGGTGTCCCCGAGGGCGATCGGCCGAGACCAATCAGCGTTCGTTCGTCCGTCCGCACCCTAATGACACCTGCAGGCTAAAAAGCCATGATATTCAACAGCCGGACGCTAACGAACACTGCCGCGTTATACGTGCGTTGCCGCGGCGGAACCGTGGCGCGGTGGAAAAGCACAAGGACGGGGACGCGGTATACAAAGTGCAACGCTTACTTTGAAGTTTTTTTCCTTTTTTTTTCCCCCCTGACGGAGTTTGAATTACTCGAAACTTTGGTTTCCTCCGGCGCTGGTTATTTTATATGCTACCCGCGTCGCGTTTCTGCCCTAAATTTTTGCAATAATTAACGAGAACGAAACTCGAAGTGAAAGAGGATTGATTTAATATATGATATTAAAGATTTTAAAACGCGCGTGACGCGAGAAAACTGCCACCGTGGGATGTCGTGGCGAAACGCCATGACGATGGCGCACCGCCTGCCCGCTAACAAGAGGATGGTGCACCAGCGTTCACGGGGAGAAGCGGTAATCTAATAACACAGCCGATTCCCCGCAAAAAGGCCCTCCGTGTGCGTTAATTCCACCTTGTTTCGCGGATCACTCGTGGTGGACGGCGTTTGCTCGCGAGGTGCTATGCGTGCGTATAGAATGATCACGAATTACGATGACGTCAGGTTGACGGAACGGAACGGGTATCGGATAGGTTAATGGTGAGGAGGCCCCGGGACCGAGAGGTAGGGTCTGCCAGCGGCTCGGCTCCTGATTACAGACCACCGGATACTCTACACTCTCGCTCTCACTTCGGTTATTGTACCGAGCGGTGCCGGGACACCACTATAGATCACCGGCCGTCCGGCAGTTTGTCCGATCGGCGGCGGCGGCGGCGGCGACGGCGGTCGAGAAAGGAGGTGTTGTAACTCGTAAGCGTGAAGGTGGTCCCCGGCATTCCAGTTTCACGAGAAATTTATCGGTGGCGTTCTCCGCGCGCCCCCCCCCCCGCTAATGCGATGCCGCGTTTCAGGATGCTCCGTCGTGTTCCCGAGGCTCGTGTACATCATCGGATCACTCGAATCGGGTTCGATCCGGTGGCTCGGTGAGTCGCCACGAGTCCTTCACGACTGCTCTAGGATTCCTAAGATTCCTCGAAGGATGCACACATCACGCGTTCGAATCTATCAATTCAGTCTGGGGTCTCCTGCGGGAGACTTCTGATTCCTTGAATTTTGCAATTTGTCAAAACAAAACGTTCTCAGGTCCATTTGAATCTCGCGATTTCTAAAAAATCTGGCAATTTAGATTTTTATGCTATCGATTTTAAGATCCCTTTGTGTAAGTAAATTTATAGGAAGGAATTTTCGAATCCCCCGAATGTTTCATTATTTGCGCGAGGAGATGAATGGTTAAATTATAGTGTCACTCACGATCCTTCACTCGAAAATACATTGTTCAAATAATTTTATATGAGTCCCTTCGGGCCATTGTCGATACACACAGGCGCTCGTGCGTCAGAATGCGTAATATTTTGAATACGATCGTTATGCAGTCTGCCCTCCAGTTAAGGGAGATTTAGATTTAGGCATAGGCCGGGCCGAGGTAACGTCCGCGCTAGATGCGCTGCGTGGCGTGTGTATGTCGGCTCAGGCAGATTAGAGGCTGCGAGATAATTAAGTAGCGCCTTCGAATAACACCCAGCCATACACAACACGCCGATGCCCGATATTCGTGCCACGGATTTCCTTTTGAGAAATTTGGCTCCATTTTGGCAAATCTACTCGATAGTGACATCTTCTTCGCCGAAGAAGAATAAAAAAAGAGCAAAAAGTGACCGGATGCTTTCGCGAGACACGATCGTGTTCCATGTTTAATTTTTCAGTAGTCGTTATATTACAACGTGCAGATCGAGCGGATAAAATTAATCAATTAACATTTTTTCCAGGAATAATGTCATAATTTTTTTTCGCTCTTAGTCCGAGCATAACGCTATATTACTATTAAGTATTTCCAAATATAATATATGTATCTCACAACCACAGATTCTTTTATGAGTATCAAATCGATTTCTCTACACTTAAAGTTTGATAAATGAGCATAATTTGCATTCTCTTTAACTTCTTATACATTATATTCTACATATTTCAATATATAAAAAGTATTAATAGCTTGAAAATATAGTAATAAAAAATGTTTATTTTAAATTGTGTAATAAAAAATTTTATTATATTTTTATAAATATTATCCATTTATAAATATTCTATTTTAGTTTTTCAAAGTTTTTTTCAATTGTGTCATTTTTAAATCAAAATTTGTTAAACAAGAATAATTGATAATCTATATTAGACATGGAATATCCCGCATAATTTTCTTTCGTAATTTTCCGACCGTGCTCCTCAAAAATTAAGACAGACTTAACTAAAATAAATTACTTGACAAATTAGCAATCCTCAGTTTTATTATGCTGCCGATACCCAGAAGATGCATCCGTGCGGCGCTCACGGCAGAGACAAAAGGCGTCCATCGTTTCTCGAAGGATTCCACGGATCCCGAGAAAAGGACCACAGCACGGAGCTTCGGATTATTAGTGAGCGGGTAGTCGTAGAAGGTGTGATTCTGACGTGTCGGACGCCTCTTCTCCGCAGGTGAGAGATCACGAGACGAGAGAAGGAAGAGAGAGGGCCGAGCCGCGCGGAAGCGAGACGGCAGATCGAGCGAGACGACGATATCGGCTGGCGAATGAGCGGGAACGAGACGACTCGGGACCCGCTCGGAGGGGGATAGCAGGGGGTAAAGGACCGTCCCGAGGTGGGAGAAGATCAAACGAGCCGACGAGCCACGGGGTGGTCCCTACCCGCGCTCCTTCGCGTTTCTTCCTTCTCCTCAGCCGCTGCCTACCAAGAGTGCCTCGCTCTCTTGGTTTCTCTCTTTTTCTCCCTCCTCGGCGTCGCCGCTCTCGCTTCGCAGCCGCCGTCCTTCTCGCGCTTATATTATTCATATTTCCACGCTCATATTCTTCGACTCTATGTGGTTCGACGATCTACGTTCTCGCCGATCTTCCCCGTGTGCCTGTTACCATACGGCGGCGGACCCGCAACAGGCCGCGATGCCTCGCGAAATTGTTCGACGGTGTGTTGCATTGCCGACCGACTCGCCGACTTTCGGAATGGGCTACGGGGATCCTGGCAGGATTCCTTTTGCCGCGCACTCTTGTAATCTTCCGATCGGTGGAAAAAATTTTGGATTTTATATTTTAATATATTTAAATGCGTCAACTGTAAAACTGTTGGATGTTCATACTTATGCTTCGTCTTGATTCTTAAATTTTCAAACATTACAGCCCTCCATCTTATTATCATTCAAATCGGAGCATAAAACTGCATAAAAACTGCGATGAAATTTCGGTAATAGGTATCTGCGTTTTAAATTATGCTAATTCTCGCACTTCGGATTTAAATGCCCCCGCGAAAATTACCTACATAGTTTAATCAGCAAAAAAGCGACAAAAGATTGCGTTCGACCTGAAAATTCAGAAGCTCGATTGAATACAGCACGCGTGCTGTAAGGTCCGGAGCGGCCCGAACGCGTGAACGTGCGCGTTCGATCGTCGCGCGATCGTCGCATTAATAAATTCGCAGCAAATCACTCGGCGAGGCGCAGAGCGGCGGGCGCGGGCAGGGAGGGCGACGATTTTAGTTGCAAATCGCAAAGCGCCGCGAGACCCGACAAAGGCCCCATCAAAAGGACCGCTTTCCTCCCTCTCCGTACCTCCGTTCCACGTCCTTTTTCCACCTCCTTCCCACCGCGCTTCTCTTTCTCTCCGCGCGCCCACTCTCTTCTCGTTTCCTTCCTCGCTTCATGTTCCTCTCCTTCGCGTTCGTCGCTCGCTCTTTCTTCCGTCCCGCTTCGCCATCGGGTTCTTAGTACACACACACGCACACAATCTCTATCTTTCTTTCTTTCTCTCTCTTCCTGAGTATCTCTTATTTCTCCACACCTTCGCCATTATCATACAAACATTAATGACGAGCCGGAAAAGTACTGCGGTCAGGAGACCGCAATATTATTCTCGCTAATCGTACGCCGACTCTGCGTCTTTGGTTCTGCGCGATAAAAGATAGAAGAGATGTTCATTGTACGTGCATACCGAGACAGGTTGTCTAGGCGCGCTAAATAGCGGAGGAAGCAGTAAGAAAGACGTTTTACTTACATTGCGTAAAATAATTTTTTAAGAACGAAGCGCCGTATTGTCCTTAATTCCCAAAGTACTCGATGAAGCAGAAATGCAGAAATGTAGAAGACAGCAAGAATATATATAGTCTTAAATTTCTAACGCAATATATGTATTTAGCGCGATAAACAAAAAAAATCTCGGTAAAAAAGATAAATAAGAAAATAAAAAGGTAAATAACGGTTTATTATATATTATACAAGTTTACATATCGCAAAAAAAAAAACAAGACATAAAGGCGACTTTAAAAGTAATCTGATTGTATATATAACGAACTATAAGTATTCCTGTATTTATTGCGATGCTTAAAATGACAAAGGAATACGTTAACGTCTTGTAATAGCGGTTAACGCATTGGACGTGTTTCATGCAAATGAGAACGTCAATTAAACGTGTCGGTCTGCCGTCTTAATACATCACCGCATCCTTCGTATTAAGATGATTTCTCCATCCGGGAGCATATTTCGCAGAGAAATGTTCCCATCAGCGTCAAAAGGTGTTGTGTCTGGCACTAATATTGACCACTTCACGAAACGTTTCCAGACAATGCCATTCGCCATCTGGACCGCCATCACGAACGATCGCGCGTCAAATTGGTGGACGGTGGTGGCGAAAGTACGAGGATTCTTAAAATGTGGCACGTCTAGCGTGGATCTCAATAAAACCAACAAAAATGCCTTGCTTACGTCCACGAGAATTAGCATAGTTTAACACAGCAACATATTCAAATGAGTCACACCTTAACATCAAAATCCTCGATGATATCCGATTTTAAAAAGCATTTGAGAAGAGGTTCTCTAACACAAATGTAGAAGTATTTTGCCTGATATAATTGCATCCTATTTTGCAGTAACGATTTGATTCTATTGCAATTTGAAAACGCAGACGTTTTTTTTTAAACAATTGTCAACCGATTCGCGCATGGTGCGCGTAGGTGGTACCGGACATGTGCAAAACGAAGAACGTGAATTCGGCGCATCCGATGCGTAAATACGCTCGCGCGCGAAGTCGAAGCGGTGGGTGGGACAGGCGGCGTTTTCTGCGCTCTTCACGGCCGATCAGAAGACGCTGGCACGATCGAGAGCCCCATTGTCTCATGGCCCGATAGATATATGAGCTGCAATCCCCTCGCCTCTCTCAATTCGAGGCTCTCACCCTCCCGCGCGCTCTGTCTCACCTATCGTATCCCGGGTCAGATTCACTCCGCCGCGCTCGTGGTCCCGTGGTCCCAAGGAAGGACCACCCACCCAACCTATACTTAGCGAGGTGTCGGCAAATTGAGCTATAGATGCCGAGGGTAATGCAACGAGGAGGAAGCGGGGGAAACTGCAGGGGTGGCATCGTCAATACGATTCAGGCTATTAGGGACCTCGAGGGCGAGAACGCCTGTGCTTGCTTGGCCACCACTAATTTCTTACGCCACCTGGTCCATTCTTCTACCGCAAATCTCGCTATCTCTCTCTCTCTCTCTTTTCCCTTACCTATCTGTTTTGCCCCTTTCTGTTGGTTCTACCCACGAGAATGGGAAAAGGGAGGATTCGAGGCGTACTTGCAGTCGTCGTCGGATGGGCAACGGACGCACCGTTTGGGTGGTCTCGTGCCGTATGAGATAAGAAGTATAATTGAGTTGACGCTGTGCTACGATTACCAACACCTCGAATCTCTGTCAATAGACAAACTTTTGCAGAGCGATTGAAAGTAATGAAAGCAGAGTATCATAACGACGGAGGATATTCCGACGGCGACGCACGCGTGGCAACAATAACTAATTCACAAAATGCAGTAAAATACAACGAGAGATAAAAATCTCTGCTTACAAAGAGAGTTCAACGAAACGATTAACTAGCTTTCTGTTTTACAAGCGTTAACTATAATTTTATTTTTATAACGTCATAAAAAATATATCCCTCTTTTTAACCACGACAGATACTCGGATATATACACCGTAGGCATTCTATCCGCGGACACGCCAGTGAAATCGCCGGGGTTTTCCACGTAGATGCACTTCTCGTTAAGCATGCGGCGTGCACGCTACTCGGGTGCAAAGCAGGTTACCACAGCGCGGAGGGTCAAATAGCCGCGAACTTCGTCACGAGAGAAGATCGTTCGTGACAGCTCGGCTCGGGTATTTGAAACGACGATGAAACCCGGGCTTTGCCACTCTCGTTGGTCTGTACGTTGGCCGAGGTTGCGTTTTAGCACGCGAGCTTTTGCAACTTTACGACCGACACTATGCACACCCTACCTCCTTCTCGCAAGTCTCCCCCTTCCCCTCCTTCCCTCTCCCGCTGCCCACCTCACACAATCTCTCTCTCTCCCCCTCTCTCTCTCATTCTCGCGTGGATACGAAAACATGTGGGTGTTTGTAGGCATCGGGCCGCTATGGTGCGCCGTACCAAGCACCGTGTCGTAGATAGGCACGTGCATGGTTGGAGCAACAATAAACGCAAAGTGCCGTGATTCATTCTCGAAATTGATTTTTGATCCTTTCGTTAGTAAAGCATGTCCGGAAGCGCAGGATTGTGATCTTCAATTTGTGACATTGATTTCAAGAAATTGAGCACGCAATCGCCGGCGATTCTTCTACCTTTCATTGTCCATTGTTTGAAAACGACGTCTGAGGCACGTTCAAAGCAAATTTTCTATAGGGGTAAAAATTTCTCGTAGGAAACTCGTGCTCTTTGCTACACCTAAATATTTCAACCTCAAATTTTTATATAAGCTTTACATTATAATTTATATGAAATATTTTAATGGAATAAATCCAAAGATAGAATAAATCAAGTGGATTACGCGTTGATATCGCGTTGGTATGAGTATATGAACGACGAATATTTTATCGGCGCGTATGATCGATTCGTACAACATAAAAACTTGGACAAGATAATTAGTCGTTTAGTCACGGTTAACGATTCGTATCAAAACGCGTATGATGCCGGCCTTCGATCCTTTCGATGCCTTCGCATTACCATCATATTAATAGGCATTTACGTGTCTAATAAGCGTTAACAAGTTGCTCAGATCATGAGCGATAAGCTAGGTTCATTACAAGCAAGTAATAATATTCTTAGTTATTACAATCTTTATTACTTAAACCGATGCTTAACTAAAAATTATCATACGAATTAACAACTATACACAGTTAAAAGATTTGACGCAAGGACGATTATTTGGTTTTAATCGAAAAAGCGTAAAAATCTTATATAAAGTAACAATTCCTAAATAAAGAAATAATTATTTAAATAAAGCTAATCGAGTTTAAACGATCAGAATTTTTCAATTTCAACAAATAGTCGCAAAATAGCTTCTTCCATCATTAAGTTTTTCACTTTTGTGGAGCAAATGAAAAATATTTTCTTACACTTCGAGTCCCAGCATATCACACGTCGAACTCATCGCTAGATGAGATAGACGAATCGATGTCGCTTACCGCGAGTCCCATCCGCTTCCGTGCACAGCCGTCAGTGTCGGTCCAATCGTTAATTAATTTAAGCGCTTAATCCCCCGTCCCCAACCACCGTGCCTTTTCTACGGCGCGTTCCGCGCGTCTACGATCATAATTCTCGATTTTAATCGATCTCCGAGCGCGCGAGGGCGCAATAATATTTTCGGTGCTGCAGCCGCGCCGTGCCGCGCCACGCGGTGCGTGCGGCCCTGTGTGACTCGTGTAATTGGCTCCCAACTGGACTTCAAAGGGCGCCGCTCTCCTTCATCCGCGCCGCCACAGGCGCGAGAGAGCCGGCGGCTCGCTCGCCGGCCGACGGCTGGGAGCGAGAGGGAACTATATGAAAATTATACGCGCCATGCGCGTCGCTCGGGCGCGAGCGAGAGGGTCGTCGAGGGTGGATAAACCTGAACGGCGCGAGGGAGAAGGACGAGGCGAGTCTTGTATGGATCTGCAAGAGGGAAAGGGATAACAGGTGAGGGGGGAATTGGAGAACGAGGGAAAGAGAGAGAGAGGAAGACTGAGTGATAGAAGGTGTGGCAAGGAAAGGAAGGGAAGCGTGCGACAAGGACGACCGGTGGGCATTGCGTTGAGGAGTGCGAGCAGGACGGGGTTAAAACGTGTCACGGGGGTATGACGAGGACGAAACGAGCGAGGGAACGAACAAGACGGACGAAATCGCTCACTGGTGTTTCGACATGGGCCAGATAATGTTCGATACGGGGAGACCCCTGTCTCGTTTGGTTAATCGCTCGATGTATGTATGTACGTGCGCGTTTTTTCGTCGCTTCGATACCCGTCGCCGCGGGACGTCTGCGGGATGACGTTTGTGCTGCAGAGAAGTAACGGTGTTTGTACTTTGTTAATTGTAGAAAATTGCCGGTATCACCGAAACGTAAAAATTAATATTAATTACTTTCCTTATCGGTCGGCCACATCGCGAGAATAATCGGAATTCCGTAGATAACCGGCGCGAGTTAGGGTAACCATTCTTTCGCTCCGATGTCTCAAGCCTGAAATGCCTAGAATATTTACAACAGTCCGACAAGAATCATTCAAGACAGATGATTCATTACTGAAAGAAAAGTATGAGAAAAATGTGAGAATTATTTCTAATTATTAGAGACACATATTTTGTACCGACAATAACGTTGATATGAAATCGTATACTTGGGACTGAATATTTTTTTATACATTCCACAAATGTGCTCTAAATTTTGCGTGATGCTATTTACGATTTTATAACGCAGTTCACTTTGATCGTCGTATATCGGTTTCAATCTCGCGCACTTCCGTCCTTTGCGAACGCAAAAATTTGCGACTCTCACGGCCGGCGTCTTCGGCAGTCGGTAACGAGGGAGCCTTTTAGATTCTACGGCGAATCGAGACGCGATCCAAAGAGAGCCTAACACCCGAGGACACGGGTCGTTTAGGCGGCTTCTTTCTTCGATCATTAGTCCGGCCCGCGGTCGACTGAGGGTCGTAAGTCCGCGAGGGGCCTCCTCTTCTTCCACATTAACTCCGCTCACCCCCGCGCACGGTTCCGCCGTCGTTCGTTTTTTGTCCCTGTTCTCTTTTCGCGTCTATCTTATCTAAACAAAATTACTTATAAAAAAAAAATTTTTTTAAGGCACCGATGTGCTCCTCGAAAAAAACTATTGTAAATCAAAAAGTCCAAGTAGCAATATCTTTCATTTTTTAAAATAAAATCTAAATGATACTTATGTTTGTAATTCTTTCAAATGTTTTCTTTTTTCAAGTGATAATAGTTTAATTTTTCCTTCAAAAAATAATATAAAATTGCGTTATGTAACTCAACTCAAGTGATGTATTTAAAAAGAAATGTATAAAATCTTTAAATTACAGCAATTAAAAAGAAACTACATCTATTTCTTCGAAATTATTGTACAACTGCTGTATTTTTAAGAAATAAAATTTAAGTGATATATATTTTAGTTTGTTATCAAGAATTTGTTGTTTTTTTAAATTTAAATTAATTATTATGTAATATACATTTTTTAAATAAAAACTTTGTAGATATCAATGTCAACTAAATTTTATATTAATTTTTTTCAGAGAATGCTGATAAAGATACTGGTTTTACTATTGACATGGACTTTACCCCCAAAATATGGAATTTTGTCAAGCCTGTGTTAGTGACGCCTCAGCTGAAAACGATAGCAGCTATAGATTTATAAATAATGCATCGCCAAAATGTCCAGCACAAGTGGCAACTCTTTTCTTTCTGCGATGAAATTTTTTGGCAACACGAAAAGGATACGAACTGTATATTTATACGAAATTTTCTACGGCTTGAAGTTTCGTCTTCTTATGATGAAATTAAGAAATTTTTTATCTTATACACGGTTGCAACTATTCATCTGAAATGTTTTCGATAATAAAAGAAAAAAACTACAATTTCCAGCACAAGTGGTAACTCTTTTCTCTCTGCAATGGAATTTTTTAGCCACACAAAAAGGATACAAAATTGTGCATTTTCAACATAAAATTTTTAACGGTTTGTCTCGTCTCTTTATAAAAAAAATTTTATACGCGGTTACGATTATTCGTCTGCAAGGTTTTCGGTAACTAAAGAAAAAAATGACATAAAAAAATACAGTTCTACGAGCCGGTAAACTTCGAATACTCATTTTCGTGCACCCTATTATAATTTATACATACCCTTCCGTCGAAAACTTTGACGAGACAACAATGGCACACGTTCTTTCTGATTATTGCAATATTTATGACGGTGCAATGAACCAAGAAGTTTCAAGAATTTCGTCGAAAATGAGCATTAACATTAAAAAAGATATCGTTGATGAAAGAAGACCAGTAATGCTTTGATCAAGACCTTTGAATAGAATTACCAGCATATGTAGTACATTTTGGTTTTTTATTATTAAAAAAAAAAAAAAAAAAAAAAAAAATTAATGTCTCTCTTTGAGCATTTATTATTTTACAATTTTTATAAAATATAGACACTCAGTGATCAGAGACAAAAAGATAATAAAATTAGATATAAATTTTGTAGATGTTTAGTTATCATTGAAATTAAAATAAAATATATAAAAAAAAAACTTTTTCAATAATTCTAAAATGTGTAAAAATTGTTTTTACAAAACAATTGATATAAATAACTGACATAAGGTTTTTTATCCTAGAAATTAAATTAAAAAATTAATGTTTTAATTTCGCTAGTTTCAACAGTAACTAAACATCTGTAGATTAATATTATAATATTTAATTTGTATTTTAATGAAGCTCAAATGAGCGTTTGTATATTTTATGAGAGCCTTTAAACAATGCGCGCTTGGGCATAAATTTTTATAATTTTCACTATGTTTATTTGCAAAAATTTCTTTAAATTATAGGTAGATAGAGATCTTTCATTTTATTTTTGATTGACAAATTTAAATGTAATTTCCTTAAACGTTTCTTTCATAAATTTGATTTTCAGAATTCGGATTTTGCTTTGCAATATCTCCCCTTAGAGGGGACAATAAATAAGTAAATAAAAACATTTTATTACATAATTCAAGCTATTGATTAAACCTGCTCAGAATTTGATTGATTTAGACGTTTGATTGATATCTGGAAATCTTGTGTGCTCGCAAGTCACCAGCTCGTGCACATGGTAGTATCTCTTGATTCTCTGATCACTCATTTTCTCGCTTCTCTCGACAGCTTTACGATATCTGATATTTTGATGAAAGCGTGTTTGGTAATTCGGCCTTTCTATGGAAAAAAGGATCGATAAGCGAGTTGCGGTTTGTTGTAGTTACAATGTCGTAGTTTGTCGATAATCTTTAATTATTGGATGAATTATTTAATTATTGGATGCCATAGAATCTAAATTTTCTGTGAAATTTTTTTAAATTCTAAATGCGACTTTTATATCTGTTGAAACGTTAATTTAATTCCGATGTAAATAATATATGTAGAATCTTTAGATGAAAGTCGGATGAATCTTAGCACAAAGAGGTCGACCCCTTTGGAATTTCTGTTAATGTTATTTCGACTATGCGATGACTGTGCTATTCTGTACTGAATTTCAAAAGAGCCATTATTTTCCTTCGACACGTAAACAGAATTGTTCACAGTTGAACCGTCACCGTTCTGTTCCATGGAAACAGTTGAGTACCGGACGCGTGTGCTCCGTAAGTACGTTTCCGTGAAACGCTGCATTTAGGCATCGCGAAACGTACCGTAGATATGCGTACAGAAACAGTAATCCATTAGCGAGCATGTTTAATGGCAAACTTTTTTGCAAACATGAACACCCTATTGTATTGCTTTTTATTCGCCATGTGTTTCGCAAATACATTTTTTCTGGCTGCTACAACAATTATAAATATATAAATATTCTTTGCACAAAAATTGCATGACATTACAAATTACGAATGTGCTCATTAGTCTCTTTTCCTTCTCTTATCGATCGATAGCCGGCGTTGTTTCTCTATTCATCTATTTCCAACAAACTCGTGTCTCTCCTCTCTTACGCTCCGTCACACCGTGCTTTCTCTCCTTCCTTTCTTCGTACCTTCGTCTCTTTCTCTCTTTGTAAGATGTATAAGGCAGCGGCAATACACACAGAAAATCTCAATCATCTCCGGCCGGTTTCTTTTGTACTTGGCGCTCTAAAGGCGGCCGCTGATTGGTCGAGGGGCGTTCAAAGAGCGCCGCCATGACTCGCAAAGCGGCCGGCTTTTGTTTGTGAAACAATGGTGCTCGGTGCTCGCCTCACTTAGCGTGCCAGCCAAATGACAACCTCTTCCGATACTTAATCTATTAGGGAAATTAGCGGGTCACGCGAATGCCTGGTCCCAAAGGCGCGAGAAGATCGAGCGATCCTGGAGATCAGTGTACCTCCCTTTCTCCTTGTCCCCCTCTCTCCTCCCATCCCCGAGTAGATCCTACGTAGATATACGGAGACCCTAATTAAACAATTAGCCGAGGAGTCTTACCAGTAATTTTCTCACTACCCAGCTCGATGACAGGATCGATCGTTTCGTAGTGCTGAACTTGGAAAACTCTCGCTTATCCGTCAACGATCTATCCTGTTGTCCGATCTTCTTAAATTCATCCCTACGAGATCGTTCCTCAATTTTTTAGACTTTTGCAAAGTTCACTACAGTTTTATTCAATAAAAAATAATGCAGAAATTAATATCAAATGACGCGATACAAGTTTTGTATGTAAAGAACAAAAGTCTTAAATTTAATTAAATATTTGAGATCTCAAATTCATTTCCATATTTTTTTCTAACCGTATTTCGAATCTATATCTACTTTAATACTAATATAACTAGAAAACATGTAATGCGTGATTAATCGCAATCAAATAATGATTAATCGCAATTAACATCATAAATACACAAGCGTAAAAATTTTGCAGTACTTTCTCTCACATGGTTTAACATGTTCAAACATAAAATAAAACTACTATCTTGGACAACAAAGAGTTATATTATGAAATGTTACAATTTGATAATATCAATCGATAAATTATTCAATATTTGAAATTTGAATTATTAATTTGTTGTGGCTCTTGCCTTTTTTCTTACACTTGCCTTTGGACGATTCTTCTGATAAGACATCCACGTTTTCGAGAAGAAAAAAAACGTCGTTTAAAATTACAGGCATGAGAAATGCGGTAGTTATCGTTAAGGAAAGATGAGCCTATCCGTCGGTGCATTTATACATCAGCTCAAGCGATTAATAATCATTTAATTGATCGGTCGTCTTCCATTAGTTCTTCAAACAGTTTTTCTCTTTGCGACATAAAGCTGTAAATATCTAACTACATAATAACTAAGTCAGATATCCGACTCGCAATAACTCGTGGTAGTGTAGCCTCGTGAATGCGGTACGTGGACGGGAGCGAGAAAATTATCTTCGATAATATAAGGTTGTGTTTACCTCATACAGTTTCTAGACAGCAAAGCTGCTTCGAATGTTAAATAAAATAATAGAAATAATAGCTTCCCCTCCGTATATGTACTGTCTACTTCATTAATCGATTTTATAATGATCAGGAGGGCTTACTCGAAAAAAAGTACGATAATAACAGAACAATTTTAACTTTAAACACAAAGCTGCAACCGTCAATATAAGTACTAATATAATTATTATTTGTAATTACATTTATTATTAATCTTGAGCCTATAATAACGTATGTTTATTAATTTATATCAATACGAGATAAAGTTTGATAAAAAAGCTGATAAAATTCGTGTTCTAAACACAGAAGAAAATCAAGGAGCAAGTAAAGATAAAACCATGTTTATTATAGTTATTTACCTGTTGTTGTTACCCGTAAAGAATCTCGATGTTAGCTTTTTCATATAACATCGGTTTAGAATAGTTTTCTTTCTTGATATTTCTATCTTTTTACCGTTTGGGGAACGTGTTGGTAACGGACAAGGTAACAGAACTTTAAGAGTTAATTAAATCAAAGACTGCCGACGCGGGCTCGTAATAAAAGTAAGAACACGATCCGAGGTATGCATTATAGAAGGATGCAGCAATAAAATAAAAAGCTTTCAGGAAGGAGGAGATAACCGTCCTGAGTGACCTGAAGGGTTTGTGCGGCCGCTTTTGGACCTATAATAAAATTCAGGCTTCCTATGATCGAACACGTCCGCATGCTGAAAACACGCGGATGCCATATGCAACTTGGATGTTACAGCATGATTTTTATTAACGCGAATGATATTCGAACGATTAAAATTTAATTTTCGTAATTTTTCAAACTGCAATACATGGACAATTTCTTTCATATCAACGTAATTTTTTTAAAGAATTGTAACACCATTATTTTTTAAAATTTTATTAATCGGTTACGCGTTTCAAATAACTTGATTTTTTGAAATCCATTTCCGCTATGAAAATGCTGTAAAATGTCAAAGTCAATGTTTCTGAAGGCTCGTCCGAATTCCTTATAGCTTTCAAAGTTAATCCACTTACAACTTAATTACGCAATTCAACGGATCGAAACAGATTGCTAGACGAAGGAGGAATTCTCTCTTTCAGTCGACATAATAGAATTTGTCGGTTAATGAAGAACTCTGTTAAGGTAGGCAGAAGATGAGGTAGAATCCAAACGCGGTGCGATCGGCAGGGCAAACAATCGACGTGATCGAATTTTTTCGAAAATCGGTTGACAGTGGCGGTCATGCAGCGGATTCAGCCGCGTCATCGGCGGCTCCTTTGGGCAGCTATCCTTTTTTTTTTGTCCCGAACCCTCTCTTTCCCCGGCGTCGATTTTTAAAGGGGCTCCCAAGATCGCTAATTGATTAATCATGATCCCCGGGAGTTACCGGGATCCCGCCACGCTCCGCGTCCGCCATACTCTTTATTTCTTCCTTGTCCTCTTCCTTTCGCGAATCGCTCACTTCAACCGACCAATCTCTTCTTTTTCCTGTTCGTAGTCCTTGAGGTGAGGTGAAAGGATTATCCGCGAAAAAGATACGACATTGACGATGACGACATTTCAACAAATCTCTTCAAGCTTGTTAACTCTTCGCGCGTAATATGCAATCTTACTCCTAAAAGTATAACAAATAAATGCGCTCTAACTCTGCGCGTGCGAAACTGGTTTTGCATGCTCTATTTTTTCATAGATTAAATATATATCTTAAATAAAATTCAATATAATTTTGTTTAATTTAATGGCATTTCTAGTTTCTAGTATCTTCTAAAATTCTAGTTGAATATTCATTCTATCTAGAATTTGTATTTGACACATTTTAATAATAATTATAATTAGGTATGTCACACGACGATCTATCTTAAAGAATGCAAAACAATTTGTTGTAAAATATACGTGTCATTATACGAAATGTTATTCCGTTACCCGCGATTTTTAATTCCCGTGCACGATGGCTTTCGAAAAAAGGTCCTTCGTGGTGGCCTAATTACGACTCAGAGAGATAATTATTCGATTATTCACACTCGCTTGGTTAAAAATAAGAAAAAGATATGGTTTCTAGGGAAAAAAACGGGGGATTTATGGGCTATTAAGATTCGTTCTACTGGTAAAGCTAAATGTGCAGGAGATTCAGTAGAAGGGAAACCACGACCATCGTCAGCCATCTGTGGTGAGATCCAAAACAACCACATCGGTATACTTGAGAACCCCCTTTCGCATCGGTTGATAGAGTAGAAATTGCATGAACATTAAACAAATATCAATATATGAGAATTCTCTTTTCTTATCTCCTGACGATAAAATAATCGCGACGAATATTTCGATTATCAAAAGAGATATGTTCTCATGTGAATTTCACATTTGATGTATATACATTAAGTATCTCTTGATAATAAAGTATCTTTACATAATTTTTATATTCATTAATTCATATTAATTTACATAATTTCATATTTATTAATAAATATAATCATTAATTTTCCTACGTAATAATCTATACTGACATTGATAAAATAGCTCTTCATATTTCAAATTACAAATTATAAACCAAACAATAAATAATAAATTATTTTATATTTACAATTTCAAAATAGTATATGTAGCATAGATAACTATATATATAAAATTATATTATATTTTTAAACAAAAAAGAGACATAATTGTCTATTAATATTCACGAAAGTAATAGAACATAATTATTATGTACAAAGATTTGGGATGAAATTGTAATATGTAGAGAACATGTTCAAGAAGTCAACATAAAGAAACAATTCACATATTTAGAACGTATTTATAATTAGGATGCTTATAAAACATCATTCTATCTTTATCGTTCATTATACATAAAACAAAAATAGAATGATGCAAACAACATGCTAATATTGTTATAAGTGTGTTTTGAATACAGGCCAATAAGTTCTTAACCGATTCTTAACCATTAATGCTCCAATGAATTGCTCTTACAATGATATCACAGATAGTTTTTTTCAGTTCTCTTGAAATGCAAGTATAATTTGCAATAAAGAATTGATTTACCGCTCAAAAGTTCAAACGACTACACTTGAGATTTCTTGCATCTTACATAAAAAAAGTGTAAAAAAATTGTTTAATTGTTGAAAAAAATTGTACAAATCAAATACATTAAAACAATTCTTTTACTTCTTTTCTTTTTTCCTCTTTAATTAAAAATTCTTTAATTAAAAACGGTTTAAAGACAATGAAACTTACAAAATATTTTATAATAAATAAATAAATTTTTATACAAGAAGTTTAATATAATTTTTGCAAAAAAATGTAAAGCTTAAAAAGCCTACTTTATAATAATTTGTTCTTATTAAATTCTGATGATGGTTTTATCAAGCACAGCACTTTAAAAAATATATATATCAACTTTCAATTGTATGTAATTTAGGAACAAATATTGTAAAGAGAAAACTAAAAGACAAAAAGCTTTAGCTTTCTTCTTTATGTAAAATGCATTTTAAAAATTCATTCACAATTTTTCTCACTGAGATACTTAATTTTTCGTGAGATGCGAGAAAGTGTGTAAAACCATTGAGATATTGAAGTATTGTAGGGTATTTATTATTTAATAAAAGTGTATGAATTATCCTTTTAATAAAATCACGGATAACGGGTAATAAAATTCACACACAAATATGTGTGACTGCCAATCTGCGTGTGTGATGATCTCTGCAGATACCATGGATAAAAGCAATCCTTCTGCGAACGATATCTAAGAATGGCCATTCCTGCGGCGACGAAAATCGCTCTCAGCTTTGACGAGGGCTCGACTTCGCCTTGAATTCCCCGTCGACAGGAAATCTCGTCTCTGCCTTCGGCGAAGACGAGCAGGAAATTTCGATCGCCGTTTGACGACGCGAAAGTAACCGTGGGTGCGGGAGAAGGAGAGCTCTACTCGCGCGAGCGTTGGCGCGCGATATGGGCGGCCCCGCGCGTGAACGTACGCATAAGAATATAAAAGCAAGAAGACCGGATGACTGCTAACTGTTTGTTAGTCTTGGGTTTTAAAGTCCGCGCGTCTGTCAGTCCAGAGACGTAATATTAGTGCTTAGTGTATGCTGCCGCCGCCACTCCCGCTCATTCACGCTTCCTCTCTCTTTTCTCTCTCCTTTTTTCTCTTTACTGCGCTTCTGCATCGTGAGTCCCGTATGATTAGCTTCTTCTCTTGATTTTTCAGGCCATTATTCTCATTGTACGATTAAAATATACATGCATATATATTTATTGAAGTTAAGAATCTTCATAATGCCAGTATATGGTACAGCAATTATAAATTTTAAATTATAAAATTGTAGATTTTTTAAATGTTTTTGTACATTTTATATAATTTCTCTGTTTTGTTAAATTTTATAAAATTAATAAAATAAAAATTTGAATTAAAATGCTATATTTTATAAATTTTATAAATTATAACAACTATACGTTACATGAAAATTATGTTTCGTCATATTATGAAAAAAATAACTTTATGCAATTTATGAAAGAACTGTCAAATATTCTCCTGAACTATAAACAAGCTTGTGTGACAAGGGATTATTTCAATTAGTATTGTTCAATTAGAAAATATATAAAATTGCAGACTTTAGAACCGCGACATACAGATTACGTAAATAAGCCCTAATAAGCTACTTATCGATTCGCCGTAGCACCTCTCTCTGTAAAAAAAAAAAAAATGTCCCAATAACTCGTGGACCGCGTTATAAATAGTTAAAATTACTTGGAGGACCGAACGGAACGAGGGTGTTTTAGCGACCATTCTGGAAAAATAAACGATCGCGACCGCGTAGGGAACAGATGACTCTGCCACGCGGATGCCAAACTCCTCGTTGGAGTGACAGCCGCCGTGGTCGACGATTGTTTTTCAGTTTACGTTAACGTTTCGCTTTCGTTCCGATACGGTCGTTGAACGAGCTCCGCCGTTAGTCCGCAGCCTTTATTGACTGCCGGTTAAATCGGGCTCGGAAGAAGCCACGTACGGAACTATTTGATTTTATGAGACATCTCCAGTCGCTCTCTTCGCGCGACAGGCGACGACGAGCTTGTTAAAAGGGTAACCGCGAGGCTCCGTTCGCGAGACGAAACGCTAAGGCCAGTGACTTTTTGCGCAACGGGACTGACTTGTCGTATGAATGACGACTGCCGGAGTTGGCAGACGGATGTTGGCGAGATGTTAGCTGACAGATATTTCACTTCATAAACGACCGACACTTCGTCTCGTAATTGGTCGACCTATCTCTTGCGATGTGTCTCTCAGTAAAAATTCCATTTGCTCTAGATGCTCGTCATCGCGCGATTTCGATATTTCGGACGATTGCTCATGGCGGAAAAAGAAATATCCGAGTGGCAGAAATCAAGCGAAGGAGGAGAAGACGAGAGGCAACAAAGTATAGCGAGGTCGAGTAAAGGATGACGGCAAAGGGCGGACGCCGGTCTTGTTCGGGGGTAACTGAAATAAGGTATAATTTTCCGCGCCAATTAAGGTCTTTAAGAATTGCGACCAATTGAGCGGGAGGGTCAGAGCCTTAGCTTTAGGGGAGAGATGTACCACCATCCCCCTATAATTTATTATTGATTAGATCGGATCCAGAAAAAAGAGGTCTCGGTATGTAGACTTAAGATTGGCCTGAGATCGTTTATGTATAACAGAGTGTAACGAGCAAATGGCGGATGGCATTTTTTCAATTTCCGATCCAATATTTAAGGCTACTCGATACACGATATATCCTTAAAAACAGTTTGTTGATTGCAGGTAATTATCACAATTCGCGGATATTCTTATGTCATTCGTAATTTAATTGTCTGATTGGTTTCTTTTGTTGTATATACAGAATCGAATAAAAAGATAATTGTCAAATAATTTCATGTAAAAGTGACTACATAATATATACCATGAATAATGAAAAAAATTTTAACGACGGCTATACTAAATATTTTTCATTTATTAAAAAATATAGAAAAAAATTTTTATATTATTTTAATCATTATGTTATAACATTGCGTACAGTTTTCCATTGTTACCTACTTGACAGCTTAACGTGGACAAAGTTGCTTTCAATTAAAAAATAATCATCTTAAAAAAATCTTCAATTTGTGCAAATAAAATAAGTCTATCATATAAATAACTCTCTCTTTTTATAAGAACATAATATAATTTGTATTAATACTTTAATTATTTTTGTGTCAATAGAATTTGCTATCGATATATATGCATCTTTCCAACGAAAATGCGAATGATGGACAACGCAACAACGGTAGAAAGAGAGAGAGAGAGTTAGAGAGCGAAAGTATTTTCTCATCGATATCTCGAGCGCGCGAGGTCATCATCGGATCAACTCAGGCGTAATCCACGTTCCTGTGGTTCACACTTAATTAAACCGCCATAGGAACTCGGGTGCCAGCACGTGGCGCACAATACCGCGAGTCTTTAGCGGCGATTGTTATGTAAAGTACACCCTATATATGCACCGCGCAGTTTCTCTCGTATCGTATCGAGACGAGAAGTACGTAGGCATCTACCATTCGGCTTGTACCTATGTACAAAGAGAATGGAATAACTTTTTGAAACTGTCGTCCGCGATACTAATTTTGATCATTTTTCGTTGACTGGCGACTCGAGCTTTCGAAACAAATGTTATCATACTTTGATATCAAAATGTTTCACTTTTCACGCAAAAAATAAAGCACTTCAACATTAAGATACCTTATCAATTTGTAAAGAAGTATTAAAAGTATCCATTTCAGATGTACCTAATTTGCGTTAGATTTAATAAGACAATATTTTTTTGTAATTTTATCATGCATTTTGATATGTGTGTGCATACTTTACATTATATATATTTTTTTCTAATTTGTCAAACATCTTTCATATTACATAATAATGTTAATTTTATTCTGAATTCTGTGATATAAATTATAGATTGTTTGACTTTAGCTTATTCAGTAGAAAAACTTTAAATTTGATAAAAAAATATTTTTATTAAAATAATTACTACGTAAACGTGATAACTAAACAGAAACGATTGATATAACGCTCGAGAAAGATGAATCAACAGAAAAGAATGTTAAAATATTGATTGAGAAATTATAAGACAACTTTGTCACATTTTGTAAAAAAAGATAATAGGATCAATAGATTGATCTGTTAACTACTTTCCTAATGTGTTGACGCACACTTTAATCGCATGCGAGTATAAGTGATCATGAAGCATACATCAACAACAAAACTGTTGTCATATATAATGATCGTGAGTGATTGCTTCGTCGCAAGAACTTAAGCATCCTTTTATCATCTTCGCTAACACGGATGACAAAACGAGAAAATCTCTAAAGTGCCCGTACGTTTCCGGCGGGGTCGCGACGATCACAATGATCTAAAAATCTCCCGCGATCCCACTCCGTGGCAGAATCTTTCTCGACTCGTGCCTCCGCCTGGATTGGCCACCACGGAAAAGCGACGTCGCGGGAAAAGCTGTGGATTGGCCGTAGGGCGAGGCTTGCGTCGTGACGGAAGCGTTACGTCCGATCGCACGTAGAACAGCCAAAGCTCCACCTACCTCAGAACGCGCGGTATTCGCGCGTGCAAGCTCACGTAGGAGAGCCGAGGATCGAGAGGGTGGGTGTCGAAGAGCATCACCGAGCTTGTTAAGGAGAGGAGAGAAAAATTATTTCTATGAGACGCAGTGAGAAAGTGATCGATAACTGATGAAAGCGTCGTTGGACTTAAATAATAAATTAAGTTTCATTTTTCGATGAACAGACAAAATTATCACGAGTGAGATCATCTACGTGAAAGTAGAGAACTTCGCGAAACAAAAAGAGAACCGGGAAGAAAAAGACCGCGAGAGAGAGAGAGAGAGAGAGAGAGAGAGAGAGAGAGAGAGAGAGAGAGAGAGAGAGAGACGAAGAGAAGGGCGAGAAGAGAGCAAAGCGTCTCTTAGGTGGGGGTTGGTCGAGTAAAAGAGGGAGGCTCTTCTCAAGGGAGGAAGGGAGAGCTGCGGGTTGAGTGTGGTAATTCGAAAAATAAGTCTTCGCGGGCGACAAGCACACTTGACCGAAGCACACTCGAATCGGAAGGGTCGAGCACTCGGGAATAACAATTAATAACGCCAGTCGGCCTACTGGCGATCCTCTGGCTGTTCGAGGCCCTCCAGGGATTATGTGAACACGGAAGGCGCCTAGCATTCGTCAGCCGATCCTCCAGTCCAACGTGTCGACGGAGAAGCGAGAATGACAGCATGCGTGATTGAAAAAATTCGACGTAAAATCTTTCGATTTTTTCCGACAAGTTTATACGAGTGAAAGAAGTCCAAGTTTGTGAGAAGAAAAAAACAAGACAGTGATGAACTTATACGGTGGAAATTTGTAACATGTGACGCAAGGAGCTTTCTTGTGTGTGGCTAATCAATGATAGTTGTAACTATGAAGAAGATTGAAGAAAAAGGGAAAAAAGTCTGAAAGAGAGGAGACATCGAGTGCACAGAAAGAACTGTTTCGAGGCAGCTCTCACTGTGATTGTCACGAAGAGAACGCAGTAGAGATAGCGAAGTACGAAGTGATGGAGGACGACAAGCGCAGCGAAGCCTCGCCGAAACCCTTTCAACCGACTCCCTTCAGTATCGCTGACATCTTGAGCCGGAGAAACTCTTGCGCGGATTCGAGGAGATGTGACTTGGAGAAAATCCAGGCCGCTGTCTCCACACCGATAAGAAGACATAATCGCGAGTACGAGCGCGTGGAGAACGAGCAGCTTGACGGAAGCTACGATCACGATCAGGTGATTCATTATCCGAGATTGCCCACCCCGGAGTTGAGCATGGCGCACGAGCTGGACATCTTGAGGAGAAACCTGGCGCAAGCGAATTTATCGAATTTCGGAGGCATTTCGCACTTGACGGAAAGAACCTTCAAGAATCACTTAGAGAGTTTGGGAAACCTGACGTACCAGCCTGTTAAAGAACCGATCGAGACTTCTCATAGACAGCAAGATGAAGCCTTAGACATGAGTAAAAATAAATATCTAGGTATGTGATCCTATTTGCATAAATTATGCATAAATTATAAATTTTGCAACCAAAAATGTGTTGTCTGCGATTTCTTTTTATCCTGGAGTGTACGATATCAAAATAGCAGTACGTATTTAAATTTTCCATAATTCCAATTTTCCTAATAAATTTTGCTGTACTAAATTCAGTAAAATAATCTGCACAAGTAATAATTGATAGATAACTTCACATGCATGTAACTACAAAGCAATTTTTCTTTAAAAAAGAAAATTAGAAGATATAATAAATGTCATAGCATTTGGTTTTTAATTACGTAAAATTCCCAGAAAAATAAAATCAAATTTTTGAAAGAAGAAATTAAGGTGATATGTAAAATGTGTTGCGATTGAAAACAATATCTTCGAGATCCTGAAAGATGGGGACCTGCCGGAGAATCTTGGTATCGGGCACGAGGATGCGGGCTTAAGAGGTCATTTGAGCAGATACGCGCGTAACAGGCGAGCTCTTTTCAAGGGTTTTTAAAGTTAACCCGAGCGCAGATAACGTAATTGAATGTAATTTTAGTAGCATAAGTGGCACTCGACTCGGCAGACGTCACAAGTACCGGCTACTTCTTGCACTTGTTCGATCTCTGGCCACACTCTGTTCCTCTGTGCCTCGAGCACGCAAGGATTCGCGGATTACCATCGTTCAGACCAAACCGTTTTAGATCAAGGTTACGATCGCTAACCATTTCCGAGTAAACGTTCGTGATTGATTTATTCGTGACTGATGTAGCGCTATGTTCCATATAGAATAGCAATAATTCTTAGTTAATCGTTTGCATCCGCTAATACTATACGCGTTGTGTGCACTGTGTGTTGCACACAAATATAAAGTATTGCCATTTTATGTTACACACCATAAAACAGTAATATTTTATATTTAATTGAGTTGCTCTTGTACCATATGTATGTTGCGCTATGTACGCAAGACAGAGATAGTTTACCTTTGCATCCCTCTGTGTCGCATCCATTTTTTCGTAATACTCGCCCTTGTTACTGACACGAAAGTATAGAATTACGTGGTCGAATAGTGTTATCTTAGTATGTGGGTAAACAGATACTCTCCCTCGCACTAACTGCTTTGTGAAATCAATCATGATTAACAGCATTCATGAGAAGATGTACGCAGGATTTCTATTCTGCAGAATTTGTATTCCTTTATGATAATAATAATAATAATAATAATAATAATAACAATAATAATAATAAAAGGTACAAACATTTTTTTAACATCTAAGATATAAAATATGAACCATCATTAACTGTGATCCATTCATTTTTTCACATTCCAGATTTAGCAAATTCTATGTATTAAATTGTAATATAAGATCGTATATATTTTATAATAATTTTACGCCAATTGCACGTATTGTATTGTAAGAAAAAGAGAATACTATTACATATGTATTAGGAAAGTCAAGAAAACATAATTGACAATTTCAAAATATATTATAAAAAAATGTATAAAAAAACAGACGCACATATATACATGTAAAATTTTAATAGTAATTTTGTAAAAATAGGACGTGTAAAAATAACACCAAACGTAAAATAATTTATATTATAAAGAAATGTCTACTCTCAAGCGAAGAATCGTCCCTTGAAATTGTGCGATAGCATATTGTTTGCAGCGGCTCGAGGGTGAAGAGGTAGACACGAGCTGGCACCGATTCAAGGTGCACTCAGAAAATTACGAGTCCACTTTCGAGGGGAAATCTCTCCAGTCATTTAATATGGTAATGGATAGTCGAAAGAATCGTCGTTGTCACGGCAAATCGTTCTTAACCACTTATTACGGTAATAAGTGAGAAAACCCTTTCCGATTTTCGCGTCCTTGCCGATCGCGACGGAGGAGCCGAAAAGCGTTTTAGTGGTCTCGAAGGATCATCGGTGTAATCAGAGTCAGTCGACGCCACTTGCTCGCCTGGAACTGAACTCTCGATATAGACTCGATATAAACATCCATAGGATGTTTGACGAGCACCGAAGGATGGACGCATTAGCCGGACGAGATGGCATCTAGTCGACGTCGAAAGTGATCAAATATAGATCTCTCTAAATGCTCCGCGTCTCTCTTGCTGACCACCGACGATAAACATTGACGTAGGATGAGCGTTTCGAGCGCGAAATAATTATGATACTATTGGAAAACTTCGCGATTTATACGCGTATGCTTTCTGGTGTGGAAAATATAAATTTAACAACTTTTTTTATATATTATTTCAAAATACATAGAAGCACTTGTCTTTTTCGAAATACTTCATTCAATAAATCATTATAATAATTAAAGATAAATTTTTCAATATTATTTCTAAACACAGTATATTTTATATATCAAAATATTAATTCTTTAACAATAGACACAAACATGTTAAAACTTTTTAAATAAGAGTAGATTTTTTACTAAAATTGGTCGAAATAATTTTCTGATTACTATTGAAAATTCAACCTCTTGTTTAATGTTTTAAAGAGATGAAATTATTTCCAAAAATGTTTGCTAAAATTTTTCGAAGATGCAAATATGAAAAATGTTTTGGAATAAAAATTGTTTGCCTTGAAATTCTGCACAAGAAAAAACCTGTTTCATTTTTTGTTGAATTAATCTCTTAGAAATGGCGTCTAAAGAAATATAATTTCTGAAAATAACGTTATATTGAGTTTGACATGTTTATTTTATGTAGAAGGAAATTTTGTAGTATCATCCGCATGTTATCCCGAAAACAATATTGAAATTGGAATGTATAATATAGCGCATAATATAACTTTGAGCTTTAATTTTATTCATTTTAATGTTACTAAATATTGTTATATTGTTAACTTTTTCAAGATAATAAATAATAAATGTTTATGCAGATAAGAGATACTCTGATAACTTCTAATTAGCCTTTTGTTTGACATACAACTTGATTTGAATTTCGAGGACAAAATGGACGAAGAAAACACATTTTTTTGAGATCATTTTTATTTAAGATTTACTATTTTCAGTTTTGAATGTGTGGGAGTTAGAGTTCTTCATGTTACATAGATAAAAAAAATCTGCTCAAGATATACTTTAAAATTAAAGCATAGCTATTATTTTCTTAGCAATGTAATAATTTTTATTATCTGGATTAAAAAGCACATTATTTTTTGTTCTTAGTAAGAGGTATGTATCGCAAAGTAGCGGCTCAAGCGCGTTGCCAAGTAGAAGAAGCTAGTCTGATCTGCAATACGATTGTACTCTAGTGCCACTGGTTAAACTTAGAGGAGAATTACCGCGGAACAGAAGCGTAAACATGTCGGAGTAGCGAGTACATGTGTTAATGTTTGTACGAGACATCAAAAGCAACGAAGTTCTCTCTCGCTCTTTCTCTCTCCGATCGTTCACCGTCTCTATGGCTGCTGATGGTTACTCTGACTTTCGGGCTAAACGATTGCTTTACGGTATAGTTGCAGATTCTCGCGCAAATCTAAATATTTATCCGCAAATGAATTTGAACAGCAAGCTCGCGTTATTCGAAAAATGAGGCTCCGCCGTTCGTCGATATGTGAAAGCTTAAAAGCTCTGTTCTTTTAATAAACTATAATGACTTAAAGATATAAGTTAGAATGTGTGTGATAAAATCAAAATTTTATGGAAATTATAATAAAAACTATTTTTTAATGTGCCTCTATTGATCAAAATTTATCTATAATAGCAACAGATCGCAATTTTATTTATAAAATAGAAGTTTGTTCACCTATCTTACAGATGAGACGGAGGATGACGCGTACGAATCGCAAAATTCAAGCCAGAGCTTGCAGAACAGAAAAAAACGTAGCAGGGCAGCATTTTCGCATGCGCAAGTCTATGAGCTGGAAAGACGATTTGCCGCTCAAAAATACCTGTCAGGTCCGGAAAGGGCAGATCTGGCACGTGGCTTAAAATTGACGGAGACGCAAGTCAAGATCTGGTTTCAGAATCGACGGTTTGCAGTCTTTTATTATATGCTGGCACATCTCATTACTTATTTAGACTTAATACAAAAGTTTTGAAAATATAATTTTAGAAAAATAAAATTGATTTTATTATTAACATTTTTTTCCTAATTACGATTTCATTAACTGACTTTAGATATAAGACCAAGCGGCGCCAGCAGCAAGAATTGGGCGCTCTCGTAAACTCTGGAAGCGCCAGGCGCGTGGCTGTACGCGTTCTCGTGCATCCGGACGAGCATCTGAGGGGATTGCCTCTTCGTGGTTCCGGACAACTTCCCGGGCAAATGTCGAGCCCGCAAATTCATCCCGCGAACAAAGCGCTCGGCGGTTTCCCGTATTATTGTCTGCCGTATCACCCGCTACTCTGCCCGCCCCTACATACCACTCATGTTCAGGTACAAAGCCCGATCACACCCGATTTCGATCCAAATCAAATCTCGAAAATCAAAGACGAAAAGTGAACAATAGACTACTTTTGAGAAGTACCGACAACTGTTTAAAGACGAAGATGATGGTACTTCATGAAAAAAAAAAGCAAAATATTATCGTTTAGAAAATGATAATACTTTTTAGATAGGCGTATTATGAAGAGTGTTGAGAAGACTTTTTTGGAAAATTTATAATGTTTACTTTGTTTGAAATGAATTGAAGGACTTAAAACAACAGCGTGAAAATCATATTTATTACATTTATTATTATAAATCAAAGTCAAGAAGTATATCTTGCATTTTTTAAAGTAGAAAATAAAAATATATGTTCAACATTTGATATACCTATGCTAATTGTTATTAATAATTTCTGATAGTTTTTATTAAATAGCTCAGTTGCAAAATATGCTCCAACTTAATTGTTTTCTCGAAGTTTTTCAATTGCATTTCGATCTATGAACACTTTGTGTGCATAAAAAGCCCTTTTTTCAGAATTACATTAACACGTATAAATAACTGGATTTACCAATCATCTTGTAGCTGTCTGAGATCATCGCACGCGTATTTATTGTAATTCAATGGCGATATAAAAACTACCATGTAAATTAGTCTGTAAATAAATGTATAAAATATGAAATATTAAATCTCCTATATTTTTTCTGGTAATTTAATACTTCTGTTAGCTTCCTATTAACACGTTCTGCGACGACAATAGGTAATTTGTTCATGCCGCGTAAACCTACATCTTTTATATTTATTAAGTAAAATATATTTCATAATAGTTAAAAATTACAAAAATTATTATAAGGAAGAAAAGGCTTAATGCATTAATAATGCACTATATATCGTAATTATTTATTTACATATACAACATTAGAAATTATTTTATTACATTTTTTTATAATTAAAATATAAAACTGTCTAATCAAAAAGTTCAATATAAATCTGTAAGGTCATGGCATGGAACGTGTTAATCTTTTGATTCTTTAAACTTTCAGATAAAAATTACGTTGCACAATTATTATATTGTAACATGCTAAATTACTGTGCTTTTAATTTTAATTGCAAGAATATTTGACGCGTAGAAATTGCGGAGCACCATTTTTTAAAATAAATCTTTAAAGAAAAATATGTTCAAATTACTAACGGAATATGTGCAATTATTAGAAATGCAATTAGCGGAAACGTGTGCAATGTAAAATGTAAAATAAATTTACAAATATTTAATTATAATTAAACTTGTTTAATATGCGCCACGCGTGTACCATGTTCAAACTGAATTTACCGTTTAAATACAGATGCGTAAATGTCTTCAAATATATGTATATTGACAAGAATATACCGTGGAGCTTTCTTTTTTTCAATTTCCCTCCCTCTCCTCAAAGTTTTTTCAATTTTAATAAATATAAGTCGCAGGTAGAAAATAGGCTTTCTTTTGGTGATATTGCAACTGACTTTCTCATAAGAGTTTTAATGGCTGTGTCTGGGTGGGCCTAGCAGACATCAGATATGTTTATTCAGACGCGGAGACGAGCAGGCCGACGGACGAGAAAAAACCTAGATCTGACACTCATCTGTTGTAAACAAAAGTGTTACATTGCCTTCGCCGAAGTCTTTTACATTCCGCCGTGTAAATTCTTACTTATGGAACTGTCTCCGAATGTCAAGTAGTAGTAGTAGTTTGTAATTTATTTGTTTAGATTACTTAAGCTTTAATTGCATGCTTACACATAACAGAAATAATTAGATTTTTCAGTTAGAATTATAGAAGATTTAAGCTGTACTTTTTAACATCTGTTATATCTGTATAAAAATAGAAGTATTTAATAAAAAGTACTTTATAATAAATAAACAAAATAATATAATTAAAGAAATAATATTTTTCCCAAATAATAGTTTTCTAAAAATACGGTTACAATCTACTTTTGGGCCCACGATTAAGTAATCAAATTATTTGGATTGTTTCTAAGTAAAAATTATCTTTGCGTAACTGAATATCGACGAAACTAATTGAGAGATTTAACTAATATAATTTAAAAAAAATTTGAAATAGATAAAATAACTAATTGTAATTTTTAGTTAATACAGGGTTAATTAAAAAAAATAAACGTAAAAGGTTACGAGTAATCCAAATAATTTGATTACTTAATCGTGGGCCCCAAAGTGGGCTATAATCATATTTTGAGAAAACTATTTTTCCCAGAGTTAAATGAAAGGTATTTTATGTAAACACAGTTTTGGCAAGCGGTAAAAAAAACTCAGATGATCTACCATCCATTTGCTCCGTAATTTACATTTTTGAGTATCAATAAACTGTAGTGGTCAGCACAATATTCGTGACGTAAGCCGCAAATTATTACGATGAGTTTTGCATGGCACTAAGAACAACTGTGCATCGACACAAGGCCTCGTTTAGCGCAAGAGCATTATGGCTTTACAATGTTTAGAACTGTTCTAAACGAAGCAATAATGGACTGCAGAAGCGACTATAAAGTCTATACAGCCTCACTGATTTTCGCGTACGTTTAAACTATAGAGCACAGATTAGCACGGATAGAAGTCATCGTGTTAATTGTTGCAATGAAAATGTGTTGCTCTAGTTTTTTTTTAAATAAATTGAAACTATTTCAATAATGCTATAAACCTCTTATTTGTGACGTAATACTAAATAGTTAAATAAAGAGTTACAAAAATAAAATAAATACATGGCGCGCCTAATAAAATAAGTCTATCAATAAAACGGATGTTTACAAAATTAATAAAAAATTGCAATTTAGAATTTTAATAAAATTCTAAATTGCAATTCACTTCAAAAATAATACAATATTATCGATTAGCAATTTTCATTTCTTTAGAGTTAAATATTTAATTATAATAAAACCTATCTAGAACTTCAGATATATTAGTTCCGAATACAACAAACTATTTTCAATCGTTGATTCAGGAATTTGCTATCGACGCGACGGTAACAAGCTCACAATTTGAAGCAGAAGTACGCTCGTTCGAGTGCACCACTGATGGACTTGTCTCGTAAAACGAGAAAGGAACGATTTAACGCTCAATCAACCGACGAAAGCTAATTTTCATTAGCTGTTAATAGCGCAAGACCACCCTCTCCCTTGATCACCCTCTATGACTCTACGCCTTAACCCCTCGCTATACCGTTCTCCAAGCGCACGTCTTTCGTTTGTTACGAGAAAGCTTCACACGTTAAATAATACTGAATAGAAACTTGCAAAATTAACGTAAAATCTATCGGTTGAATAATAAAGTACTGTAACTCAGTATGCATAATATATATAATACATTTAAAAGTAAAATTAAGATAAACGTTTTTCTTTTTATAAATTTTTCGTTTTTAATTTTTTTACATTATATTGAGAAAAAAATCAAAATATTCAGAAATAAATGTGATGTTTTCTCAGATATTGATTAGTTATAAAGAAATTGATTGCGATAATGAAATATACATTTCTGTAAAATATCTGTGTAAAAGAACAAAATTTCATTTTCCTTACTGTTTTTCTTTGCTAAGAATATAAAATTTTATTTTGCTGTATAAAAATTATATTTTTATATTAAAATAAGTTTATATTTTATAAATAAATGATTAAATATCATTATAAATAAATGATATTATATCACTTATAATATATAGTTATATTGTATATAAGTGCTTTTTCTCAGTACAGAAACAGTAAATAGAAACATACCTTTCATCTCATATATAATAAAAAGATATTATTTATAACAATTTATTATATTTCGTAATTATTAATAAAAATGTTAATTACTGTAATTGTTGCTATTATGTATATAAAATGTTTCATACTCTTTTAAAATAAATATCTTAAATTTTGTCTTTGTCAAGAATTTGCAAAGACTTAAATTAGAATTTAAGAATTTTAATTTGTTTTTATTTTAAAAACTTATTTTAATATTCAAAAAATAAAAGCCAAATTAAAATAAGAGAGAGATAGTCTTACAACATTTCTGACTAAATATTCTGTTTTAATAAATTCGTAGATAAGTACATCGAAAGTTAGATTTATTGCAAAAAAATTACCAAAGCGGGATCAATTTGAATCTCATTTAAAAAAATCGTACAAAAAGGACAATTCAGCCGCTTGGGACTACATAGCGGCCATTCTCAATTTGCACGAGCCATTTACGTACACGGTAAAAAAGTCTGATTTTTTCAAGCGCGTGCAGTATCTTTTACAATAGATGTAAAATGAATAATCAAATTTAAAAGTATAATGCAGACCTTTTTCTACATAAAGTATGACTCAACAATATTTTAGGGATCTCGTGAGATATTTTTTAACACAAATTATTTAAAAAAACGTATCGAAAACGTAATAAATCCGTTATTGTCACAAAAAAGCTACAGAGATGTAACAAGCTCTCTTTACTTTTATAAATACAAAAAATGTATGATGTAAATTTGATTTCGCCGTCCCCTCAAAGTAATATAAACGAAATTGCCGGTTCCAAGTTTGAGATTTCAGTCGTTACTTTCGTCTTGGTCGTCACTTTTTCCTATCTCTCTTATATACCATTCTTCCGACTTCTGACACGCGTTTCAATTGAGATGGTTGCCAAGGAGACCTAGGAGCCGGAGTGTCACATGGACTATTGAAGACGTTAAAGGGGACACCTCTCCGATTTCGCCGAAAACATTCGAAACGCAACGTTAGAGACAAATATGATTTACCAGTTTGACATGATTCAAATATTTAAATCTCACGTATCATTTTACACACATGTAGATTAAATAGCTTTTTTATATTATGACCTAATTTCTTCATTATTACATAAATAATTCTAATGATTATTTATATAATTATTTATAATAGCTTATAGTTATGCTGTAGCGCTAATATATCAATACATAACAACCAAAATTTGTTATGAAATATTTTTACTTTTGAGCATTTTGAAACTTTTTCAAATTATAGTTCAACATTATACTATGCATACTTTTTATTCTTTTTAAATTTAGGTGTATTATCACATATTGCCGAATAAAAATGTTAAGTTTTCAATTAAAAGTATTGATTGACAAAGTTATTGTACAATGAAGAGAAAGATAACATCATCTTCTCTTTCAAAGTTAACTAATATTATAGAATAAATAAAATAATTTAATAATTTTCTTCTAAATAAAGTTTTTTATAAAATTACTAAAAGATATAAGGCGTTATGGTTACAAAAAAACAGAAAATCTAATGATGTTAACTAATGTTTTCTAAAATGTGAAAATGTTCACAAAAAAGTAATAACAAAAATTGATAAATTAAAATTAAATGTGTTTTTATTAAATCATAAGAATAAAATTATATATTTCATTGTATTTTCTAAATTTAACACGCATTCTTATATAGACTCGCAAAAATATTTCTTTTTCTCGATGCTTGCTCTACTTTGTAGATTTATGGAGGTAGGAGAAAATCAGCCCGAGTACATCGCGCGGATCATCAAGCGAGTAACGACGCTTGAAGTCTACCAAGAAGAACTTGTCGAGCGAACTACGAAGGTAACCGTTTCCTTCGCTTTTCCGGCATTTCAAAGAAGCAATTTAGCGATTTTTCGTGGCGAAGCGCCGTCGAGGAAAATTGGCGTACGAGCAGCCAATCAGCGGTGTTTCATGCAGCCGCCACGACTCAAAGAAATTCTTTCAAATATTTCATAGATTTTTCGTACTTACGAATTACGAGGGCTGGTTACTGTCGGTCTTCACTAGCGACTTCTTTGTACTCTGAGAACAAAAAGATATATTGTTTATGTTAGTTCCATCTCGATATTACAAATTATATGTAATTTAATTGCACAAATATAAAAGCAAAACAATAAATTTTGTGAAGAAAACATAAACTGCCTTTAAAATAATAAAACGATGATAATGTTTCATTAATAACAATCACATTAAAGACAATCTCACCCCAATTTTTAATCAATTTAAAAGTACATAAAATTTCTTGAAAAAAGGTAGAAATTTAAACAAAAAGAAATATATGTAATTCATATTTTAATATTTTGAAAATATTCTTTGAGGCAAATTACAGAGTGCAGGACATGTTAATGATAAAAGGCAACTGAAAATGACTGTTTCATAAGCTGGTAAAGCAGATATTTAGGTCTTTGAGAGAAGCGTACGTTTTACATCCCTTGATCTCTCAGTCCTCGGATGCAAGCGACAAACGGTTACAGTTTCACACACGGTAAGACAGAGTCCTCCATGACAATAAATGCATTTATTTTTAATATATTATAATTATAATTTTAGAGAGATACACACACATATACAAAAATGTAGATAGATTTAAATAAACATTAAAAGTCTTTAATGAAAAATATATCATTTATCTCGATAACTTTGCTATGCATTTATAAATTATTATCAAAATAGAGACTAACGTCCATTTTTGTCAATAATAACTTTAATCTTTAATTTGACTTATTTTTTATCTTTTTATAATTCTTAGAACTTCTTAAAAATTCTTAGAAAAAGATAAAGGATAAATTAAACCGATAAAAGTTAATTTACATTGTTGATGGACATACATTATACATGATGGATGTATATTGAAAATGAACATAAATATGCGAAGAAAGCATCTTCAAAAACAATTTCTTTATTGTATTTTGAATAAGGTATAATAAAATTTTTAATGCTTAAATAAATGCAAAATATTTAAAAATTTAAAAAAGCAATATTAAATATTTCAAATTTCTAGATTAATATCATTCCTTAATCTATTACCATTAATAAATCAGCAATATTCAAAATAAAGTAACACAATTTTAATTTTTAATAAACAAAATTAAATATTTGTGTTTATATTTCATCTATTTTTCATCATGTGGTTAATTTTTTTCAATATAAAGCGCAACAAGTAGATTTTTCTGTTCCGTAATTCTTTTCAATTTTTTTTAACTGAGAAGGATGATTAATGATCTCTATATAAAAAAACTCCCCATTTATAACTACAGTTTTTTGATTTGTAGACATTGGCCCTTTTATGCATATGTTCATCTATTTGCACAGCGTCGCGTGCTTTCTGTGTTGGGACTTCGCGCAAACGTTCGTCGCGGTTCCCCTTCGGCTTACAAGCAAATAGGATCGAATTTCTATGTTGAATGTTTCGTGATTGATTATCTGAATACATGATATCGTAATGGAGTTGGGTTGATCACAGGACATAGATATACGGTGCATGTGGAGTGATGCAGTGATGCATTGACGTTATAAGTATGAGAAATGCGAGAGAGGATATGGTACTCAAAAAATTAATTCATTTAATCTTTAAAAATTAACAACTATTTAATTCTGAATACGTGGCAGATTTATGTAATTGACCAACAAATTTATCTATTTTCACTTTTGTGTCTTTTGACGTAAATTTCATCAAAAAAAATTTTTTTGTAGTACATAAATTTTTGTTTTTGTTCGTGTGCATGATATGTACTAGTGAGAGAATTGTACAAATTTATCTCAGCAGACTGAAACCTACATATCACAGGTGCAGCCTGTAGGTTTATATCGGGAACGGGATTGCGGTGCAGGTTGCATTTCATTTAGGTAGATACAATATGGCCACGTGAGTCTTATAAAATTAACAGTGACATTCTTATCAGCTTGTTCCCATGGCCCTTTATGGCACCAGTAGCACCATCAACGCGATTACACTGATATAAATCGTCTTATGTGGGCAGCACTTGACTGCCAGATGACCCGTCGTGTTCGCGCGATAACCCAAAAGGCGCCCATGGCTTCGCTCAAGCTGTCAGAACTCACCTATTTATAAAAGCCATTTCGCCATATTTCGGTATCGAACCGCGAACTCACAAGAGGAATCTGGATTAAATTTAATTCGGCGGAAATCGACATCAGTCGTAAATATTCGAAGCATATATATAGATGCATGTATTAAATTGGTAGCAAATACGTCAAATAAATAATATGCACACACAAACACACAATATTTGATTTCTTACAATATCAATTGTAATAACAATTTTATTAAGTGTAATAAGATAACAGAAACATAAAATAAAATAATACAAAATTATGAACACAAATGAGACCGTAGCTGTGGGTGATTAAATGCTTAGATTAAATTAAATTACATAATATTTTGTTATTTTTAATTTCCGTGTGTAAAAAAATTTATTATTTTAACATAAAATATGTGATGTGAAAAATAACTTCATATAATCAAAACAATTTCTGTAGTTCAATTGTTTAGTTCTAAATTAAACATTATTTATATTAATGTATGCACCTAAGGAAAGCAATTTATGGTTAAAACTCAAATTAGTTATAATTTGACATTACGAATTTAATAATGTAATAAACTAATACTTTAAAATCAACATTTTTCCTCAGTATACTTACGTACATTTTATGCTCACATAACATCAGTTATACAATTGCTATTTTCTAATTGTAAAATATTTCTTGCTTAATATTAAGATTGTATTCATTAATTTTTTATAAGATAAACGTTTAATCTGTTTTTTAAATAAAATAAAAATATTATCTGTGTTACTAAATATATAATTTAAAACCTTGTTTTCTCGCAGAATTTTTGTAAATATTAATCATAACAAAGTCAAATTAATTATTCTATCGTATTCGTAACTAATTATTTTAATATTACACGTAAAATTTTAAGAGTCCAGTTGAAGTAATCCTAGTAAGTATAGTACATGTATATAGGAAAAGTACAACACTTTTATTTTACTTGTGTTATACGTTTAATAGAAAACTGAACATTTCTTGTAATTTGTTGACAATAATGACAAATATACACAATTCTGTTCCTGTTCAGCAAGAAACTATTTAAACCAAATTAATTTATTGCACGACTAGCGTCTGCACTTGAAAGTCAAAGGAAAAAACTTTCGAAGGCACATAACATACGCGGAAAAGTGCTTGATGTTTCCGCAAAGGCCACTTGAAGCAATTTCCGCTCTCTTGTACGGTACGTTACTATTTCGAAGAGAAAATCTTAATCAACTAAAAAACAGCTGCCAATATTGTAAGCTTATTCTCTATAATACACTCTAAGCATATTTTTAACATAACATTAATCGCTTACATATAATAATTAAAGGTTATATCTTTGGTTAATTATTTTGGTGTATTGTTTCTTTTCAGCATTGGCCTTCGCCAAAAATTCAGCGATTTAATTTAACATTGATTTATTAACGTAACAGTGTTTAATTTTTTAGATAATTACAGGAGGATTAATGAATATTTCACCTTTTTATTATGTTACATGCCTAAAAAAAATACCATATACATAATAAAAAAATAAAAATTAACAATTTTCGAAGATTAAATTATCTTTCTTTATCAATCATCACCTCAATTCTAAACTCATCAATTATTAATATTGATAATTGAATTGATAATAAAATTTAAATATTTATCAATAAATGTAAAATTCTTTATAATAGCATATAATTAATTAGCTATTTGAAAGTGACAATTTAATTGTTATTACTAAATCTAAATTGTTCTTATCAACAGAACTGTAGATCCGAAGATAGAAACAGTAATACGATTTTAATTACTCAGAATTTTCGCGTCAGACAATTCTCTCTTGGGCGCACACCTACCACAGTCGTTGCAGATTTTGATCCATAGGTACTTGCTCCATATAATTCACGTACTGCATTTGGTAATTGGTAGGAGTAATGTAATTCGAAAACCCATACTCGCCATTAGAGATTTCCATAGGCATCCGCCTATCAGTCATAAGCTGTTTGTTGTCAGACTGAACGGTTTTCAGATCTGGATACGATACGGTTTCATTGACGTTCGCGCATGTCTTAAATTCGGTCTTGATTAATCGATTGCAATCGTGCACATTCGGCGGAGTTTCCGTCACAAAATTGCTCCTGTATTCTGGAACATGCTGCCTGTCCGGCATATCGTTCAGGCTTGATCTTCCGGGCATATCTGAGTTTACTTCCGGCTTATATTCCGGGCTAATGTTGGAGTCAATCCTCACCTCGGTCGAGTTGGATCTAAAGTCAGGACTGAGACGAATTTCGTTTGTCCTAAAATCTGTCTGTATCGAAGTGCTCAAATCTGATCTGATATTTGACCAATAAGGTGCATTGTAAGATTCTTGTACGTTGGGTTTACCATCCTTAATAAGAATCGGCACAGCGATCTTTTTCAAAGGTTGATTCTTCATGTTTTGTGCTTGTAACTTCTCGGCGTCCTCGATCCGGGCGCGTTTGTTTTTGTATCGTCGATTCTGGAACCAAATCTTCACTTGAGTGCTAGTTAGCTTCAATGTCTGAGCCAACATTTCTCTTTCAGGTGCACTCAGATATCTTTGCTGCTTGAATCGCTGCTCCAATTCATAAACTTGTGTCTGCGAAATGGATTGTAGGCTTATTTTATTTGTCTTATAATATTTATTTTATCCGTAATGTCTCTAATAAAAATTTTTTTTGCAAAAAATACATTTAAAAATAATTTAAATCCATACATAAAATTATTTGTATAAAATTATTTTATTAAATTACTATCCGCACTATAGATTTTAGTTATTAAAAAGAATCAAACCTACTTGTGAAAACAGTACTCTTGGCTTCCGCTTTGTTCTCTTACCAGATTGACTTTTGCGCAGTTCTGTCTTACTGGACGTTACAATATTACCTATAAAAATAATTTATTAAATAAACATTATCTTTAGAGAATTTATTATAATTAATAATTTTTACCAATTAAAATTAAAACTCAGAACTAAAACTAAAACTCATATACGAGAGGTAATGCTAGCAAAGTATATCTCAGAACTAATTCTTAAATTGATTCATGTAATATAGTTTCTAAAATCTAAAAATTAATTTTATTCTTTTCATAATTTGTCTTCTAACAATATTTGTTTTTTATAAATCAGCATATGTAACATTAAAAAAAATATTTACATGCACGAATAATTTGCAGCAATAATTTATAACGAAAATTTTTGTTGTAAATATATTTTATTATTTGTCAAAATTACTACTTTCTCGTTTGGTAAAAAAACATTATTACGCAGAATAATATCTTGATATAAAAAAGGCTCTGGTATATACCTATATGCATAAAAAGAACAGATTGCTAAATATCTAAAAATTTAGCTGAATACAAATCTAAAAATAATTTTATTAGACCATTAAAATAATTAAGTAACGTGGAATCTTTTTGTATTGTGTTCGTCATGTATAAATGTTTTGTGTAATTATTTTGATGATTAAATAAAATTATTTTTAGATGTGTATCTTAGATCTGATAAATTTTTTAATATTTTAGCAAAACTATTCTTTACATGTAAATAATTATATAATGAACAAATAATACATCTTTCAACCACCTTTTATAATAAAATATACGTACCGTCTTCAGTGATAGAAGTCTCTTGATACGGTGGTACCACCTGACTCAACTGGTGAACATGATTGAGATCCGAATAATGTGGATAACTAGGCATTGGTTGATCCTTAAACTTATCCATTTCCCAATTATTTTCAGGGACAACGTTATACGAATAATATTCTTGATGCACATGTTGTTGAGTTTGATTTTGATGATGCCCGTAACAATCCATAACGCCAAGTTGTTGATCTTCGTTGAGAATGTCACGAACGCTGAATGGAGTCGACACCGAAGAGGACAACATTCTAAAGCATTTTCCTATTTTCAAATGAATCACTTATGATGCGTTAAATGTCACTATTTCAAAAAAATTATCAGCACATTGTATTTTTTTTAAGTCAGTCTCATCCTTCTAAACTTCTAATGAAGCTTAACAATTAAAGTTCTACTTTTACTTTGCAGAGCTTGGAAATTCGTTACACCATTATGGTATATTTTATCAAATCTAATCATGAGATCGTACTGAGACTTCTAAACTTGCATCTTAAAAATTTGTTTACGATATTATCAACCATAAAACTTGCTGTCACTAGACGAACACATCACTATGTCCAATGATACATATAAGTATCTGTAAAATTTGCAAAAATAGCGAAGTCGTTTATCGATGCACTATCCCTGTTTCGAGGGATGGTCACGGTTGAGTGGTCGGGTCGGAGGGCAGACGTATAATGTGACTTGGTCTTGCAAGGGAGTCAAGTGTTGGTCCCGTCGCACAGGAACGTCATGGCGATACACTGATGTGAGTGTGAGGATGCGTTGGTGTACGATTGACGATTTTCACTACCACTGTTGCGTACGATAACTCCGTGTATTGGAAATTTTCACGAAGTAATTTATTGAAAAAGAATGTCATGGATAAGTATTTTTAAATTATTATAATTGTTATAACATGTACTTTTGAGTTAATACGTTAGAAAGTATTGATTAACGACTTCTAAATGTATTCAATATTCAATATTGGTTTTATAATAGATCTCTTACAAAGTAAATAATAAAAACATGTATAAAAGTTAACATAAAATTTGAAATATGTAAAATTTTAAATAAAAAAAATTTGAATAGACTGAGTAATTGAAAATTAATTCAACATAATTATTAAAATTCAAAATATGTAAATTTATTTTAAAAACTTTCCATATTTTTTCCAGAATTACACACTGCAGAATATAAGATTTTAATTTTACATTTCCACTTTATAAATAATCGCGAAAAAATATGTAAATCCAAATTTGTTATAATTTAAGAAAGTGAATCAACTTTAATTGGCCTATTAAAAACCTTTCGACTATCAATTTTTCTTGATAGAAATCGTATAAAAAAATACAGTCGACATGAGAGCGACGACTGCGACATATAATAATGATTAATATCGAAAACGTCTAAATAATTGAGAGCACAGCAAAATATCTTTTTGCGTCGTGACAGCCATAGTCGTTGGTAACGCAAGGCGGAGGAGAGTACGAAAGACCCGCCTATACGAGACGAATCCAACCAATCAAAGCCTGCTGCGAGCCGCGTTTCTAAAAGCAACGATTAAACGATCATTTGCGCAATACGCTCCCTCTTATTCTCCCCCGATTAATCACCATCGTTTTTCCTGGAAGCAGCGTACAGTATAATTAATTGGTATATTTTTTTACCGTGCATGCTCTTGGATCGCTTCAAAATTTATTACAAATTAATAAAAATTAAAAGTAGAATTAATATAATAATAATATATCTCATCTACTCATTGCACAAAGGTAAACAAAAATAAATAAATTTTATTAAATAGATAATTTATAAATTTAAAAATATTCTTCAATCTTTCTAAACATGTTTGTAAAATGTTGAAAACTATCACAGTTTGATTTGCGATACAACTACAAATCTCAGTTAATACAGCATTTGATCTTCACATTCTTTCAATTAAACTAAACTAAGCTAAAAAACTTATATTAAGAACAAAATAAAAAATATTTATCAAATAATATCCCAAATAATAACTAAAAGCAAAGTTTATATTAAATTTAATATTGAAAAAATAGAGATTATTCTTTGTGAATGTTTTCCGTCGGCAATTGTCAGCACTAAGCAACGGAAAAGACTCAAATTAACGTGATTTCTGTTTCAACAGAAAAAACGTGAAACGACCCGTCGTCTAGACATCCAGATACACGCAATTGTCTGGGCCACTCACGGGAAAACGACAAAAATCTTCGATGCATTTAAGCGCAGAAACGCGTAGTCAAGCTGACCTCTTCAAGCATAATAGAGAGCATCCTCATCTGCTATTCTGTAAGCTTGGATATATGCAGACAACATCAAACAGTACGTTTTCCAGACTTTAACTGTTTATGAGTTTGTTAAAGTTTTCTTTAACACATAATGTCATTAATTTTAAGTATATTTTTTCTATTCTATTCAATATGATTCTTATATCTTTAAATAAAGTTGAAAACGCATAGGTTAACATCTTGTTCATAAATCCTTTTAGATATGCACACAAAATGTAAATTTACATTAATAAAATAAAAAAATTTATTATAAGTTTTTGCAGGCACTATGATCAAAAGATAGATACAAATAAAAAAATATAATAACAGAAACTAATACCTTATTTTATTCCTTAACATATTAGTATATTCGCACAGCATTAATCAGATTCTATACAAAATTGTTTGATTGATAGAATTTTGATTCTATACACAATTTAAAGATCTAATGTCAGGTCCGTTCAACTTTTTTTTTATAAAAGAAGACTTTGAGAAATCTCGAATTTTCAAGGAATTTTATTCAAAACTCCAGATAAAATAGAATAATTTTTTAATGCAGTTTTAAAATAAATTAATTTTCTTCTATTTTTTAATGTTTAATTATATAATTACAAAAAAGTTATTTAGATATATGGATACAATTTAGAGCTAAAAGTATTAAATTGGAGAAATTATTAAATTAAACGTCAATTTTAAAATTTTAAAATGATTTTTATTGACATATAAAATAGATAAAATAGAATAAGTTTTTAATGCAATGTTTAAAATAAATTAATTTTCTTCTATTCTTTAATGTTTAATTATATAATTACAAAAAAGTTATTTAGATATATGGATACAATTTAGAGCTAAAAGTATTAAATTGGAGAAATTATTAAATTAAACGTCAATTTTAAAATTTTAAAATGATTTTTATTGACACTGATATTGTTTTAACTCGTTAGTCACGAGAATGTTATATAATATCAATCAATTATTGAGACGTTTTGCATTAAAGAAAAAAAAATACAGCCAAGAAAAAAAGAAAAACCAATTTTGGAGAGAGAGAGAGAGATAAACCTATAGGAAAAAATTTACGATTATTATATTGCTGACACCATCTGAAGATCTTTCTTTTGTTGAAATCGACCGGAACTCACTAATGTACACATTAACTTTTTTTAGGTGCTACCTGTAAGATCCCTATTATAGTAACGTTCTGGTATTGTCTAGTAATGTGTAGCAGTCATCGATAGTGACAAGAAAAAGAGCAGATTCCGAAAATGCAGACGCCTCACCATGGGCGGCATGAGGACCCCCCACGTGCTTTGGTCAATACACGCCACCGTGCGAGATTTTTCTATAAACTATCACAGATAGAGCATCCGAGGCCGCATGCGGCTATTTAGACGCGAGACGACAGCACAAAGGGCCCATTTATGCAGCAACACGGTCCGTCTTGCAATTGGACACCGCATTATGCCGAGATCTCTTTTCACGACTACAGTTTAGCGTGCGAGCAATCAAAATGCATCGATTCTGCTTATTTTGGATGCTTGATTAACCGGTTGTCAATTCTAATGCGTCATAAGCTTATATTATACTGCACATTAGAGATTGAGGATTACGAATTGAAGATTAGAATTCAATCAATTAAAACAAAACAAATTGAAATTAGAATAATCTGATCGACCAAATTTTGATCTTCAGTTCGCAATCTTCAATTTCTAATAATTTATCTGATACGAATAATAAAATTTACGCAAATTTAAATGTAAATATCTCTCGCAATGTTCTCTCGGTCAAGCTATCATATAAAGATTCGGTATTTATAATTACAATGTTAAAATTTTACATTATACTAATAGTTCAGAAATTTTCAAAATATTCCATGTAAATAATTGATTAATTTGAGTTATATAAAACGAGATTTTATATTTATATATATTTCATCATGCTAGAATAATTGATTATGTATAATCGTTTTATTGGAATAAATTGTTCAATTATATTTTCAATTATAAACATATTACAAAACTTTACATATTTTATAATAAAAATTTGTATCGAGATAAATTCTATAAAAGTAATTATAAATAATTGTTAATTAAAAGTTATTAACTTCTCTATTATATAAAAATTCTGATTTTACAAGAGATGTTACAAGAGATTTACATTTCTGAGAATATTTGTTGATCATTTTCTTAAGAAACAGCGTTATCTGTAGTCAAACTAAAGAGCAAAAGTTAGTTAAGAAATTCGTCGTGAGGACGCTCACACGGCGGCTCCGCAGGACTCTCCAGACGCCGGCGCTTCTTTCCCACAGTTAAGAAGGCGCCTGCCTTGCTATCTTTTGGCGCCTACCACGCATGAAGCCCAACGTATGTCCACGCACGCGCCACTCTTGTGCATGTATATAATTACACGCGTGACTAACAGGGCGCATTAATAAGATCGCGTCAGTTAACAAGAAGACTTCGTGGGAATAACTGTTTTGTGATTTTTTCTATATTAATACTTTTAAAATATCATGTAAAATGTAATCTCTCTCTCCCTCTCTCTCTTTCTTTTTCTGTCTCAAATATTTAATTTTCTATATTTCATTCCACCCACATACATATTTTTTAATAAAACACATAAAAGTAAAATAGTTAAACAAATTTACATATGAGACAATATTTTGTTTTCAAAGATTTTTGATATTAACAGTTAATTATTCTTTCAATTTTAGAGATAGTTGCACTCGAATTAGTAATAGATTAAATTATAATATTATATAATTTTATATGTATATATAAAATTATATATATATATACATATATGAGTGTGTGTGTAAATTGTGACAGTATGATGTATATGTATATGTCTAAATGCGCTGTACAAAGTTCGAGTTTCGAGGGGGCGATTTTTCGAATTCCAGCCACACGGGCGCGTCAAGGGTTCCGGGCGCCTCTAGAAGCGCGTCTGGATTATGTTAGTTTCGACTCGTCGAAGTCGCGCAGTCAAAAAGGGCCGAGGAGAATCTCCTCCTCCTCCTGTTACCCAGGGAAAAATGCATTGTTTTGTTTGCGTTTTAACTCCGTTACCCGAGAGTTTCGATACTGACAGCAAAACCACCCTGTCGAAATTATGACACGCTCCTCTTCTGTTCCGTGTCAGATATCATGGTAACGAGACAATTAGCTTTCAATTCTTTGACCAAAAAATGACATTTTTTAATCATTTTAACATGCTACCCCTAAGAATCCTAATAAAATTCTAAAACAAGGATTGTGAGATAACTTTAAACATTCAAAAATAATATTCTGACACTTAACGTGTATATTATTTTGTAATCATTTTCATATAAATTTAATACAATTTTTTATTATTTTAAAAATTATAATGTCTATATCAATATCTTGAGATTATTTATGATTAGCCTTGTTTACATTGTTTATTTAATCTATCGATTCACAAAGTTGTAATAAGAGGCACAGAAAATTTTATCGAATTTTAAAGAGCTTTGTAATTAAGAAGGACTATCGTGGGAAAACGATGGCTCTCTTGTAACCAGTCCTTTTCCTTATCTTTAAGATTATCCTGTCAACAAACTTAATTGCTATATAATATGTGATTTTTTTTATAAGTAATTTTACTAGTAACTTAATTATTTACAGAAAATGTTATTGGTCAAAACAATGTTTCTTTAAAAAAATTTTGACAAATCATTGCTTTTTCCTATTTAATTATTGTGAAAAATGTTGAATACCAAAGACGTTTCATGATTTTTTCAGATTTTTAAAAATACTTTCAGAAATGAAAAATAACAACAGATGTATGTGTATATGGAAAGATGCCGAAAAAAACGTTTTCGCTACCAATGCATGAAAAATATCTTTGGAGGACTAAAGCAAGATTATATACATGTGATAAATTTTAATATGCATATTTAAGTATAATATTTTATTTAAATACATAAACAAACATAATACATAAAAAAAGATTTTTAATTAAAAATTGACAATGTAATAAAAAACAGACATATTTGAGTCAGTAAAGTATCAATAGTAAAAATGTTTATAATTTGTGAAATGAGCTTAATTAGGAAGATCTTTTTTAGAAATTGGTAATTTTATTACTATTAAAATATTGTAAACGTGAGTTCAAATGTAAAATGTAAAATGTTGAAAATGAAGTCAATAAATCAATAGATGATTAAGCATTAAGAAAAAAAGAATTTTGTTTTAAATTTTACATAAATGAATCAAATATATAAAGGTCAATGTCCCAAAAAAGCTAATTAAAAATTTATTATAAAATATTTTTTATTAAATTATAGACATAATACTTTATCAAGTTATAGTAAACTCTCTGCAGTTGATATCTTCTGTACTTTCTATGTTACCATCATTAGATATATCCAACAGATCGGTAATATATGCAAATTACATTAAAGATATGTATTTTTTATGTACTTTTCACATATACATATAATTAATTTATAAATATATTTAAAAAAATAAATTTTGTAGCATCTAAATGTAAATTTTGCTTTCATGAAGGAGCAGATAAATCGTTACTTAAGAGAACAGTACTTATCTTTGTAGGCAGATGGCACATATTACCATCTTTTACATACATAAAATATTCCGTAATCCAATATTACAAACTTTTATAGCTAATCTACAGTTTTTGTAAACCAAGATAATTCTAGTTTTAGATAATTCTAAAAACGATTATTTATCTATTTAATAATTAATTAATAGCTGCACAATTTTATGTTTTAAAATTATTTGTATAGATATTCCCTGCATGATGTTATTAATATTGACAGTTTTCATAGAGTATTATTTTGTATTCTAAAATAAAAAATATTAAAAAACAATTTAGAACTAATTAAAATCGCATACAATTGCTCTGGGAAAAAATTATAAGTCATACGATTAAATCCAATCTAATTAGGTGAAGAACAAACCAAATTACACGCCGTAAACTTTAATTAAGATTTGAGTTTCCTCCACGTGCGTAATAGCGAGCTCTCGGCGCCGCAAATTTCTCAACCGCGGCTTTAATTATTCTTTAGGGCCATATTCATCTGCTAACGTGCAAGGGGGAGGATGAAAGAGGGTAATATAAGAAAGAATGAGAAAAATTTTAATCTGATATCCTCCTTTCCTTTTCCTGTCGCGCCGTTCGATCGTTTTTTTTTTTACGTCGACAATCTTTCCTGTGCCTATTTTTTGTGATTTATGATCCTCGGAAATACGGTTCCGACTTTTTCTTGCTACAACAGTAAGAGCCGAATGGACGAAACGAGTAACGAACTAATTTTGTAATATTAGTCGATCTTCGTTGAAATTTCGTTAATGTCCGATAGTGCGACCAATTGAGATATCGATTTTTCTGATGGAGACCGCTTTCTGTCAGCCGGAGCATAGGTCGGCCGTTTCTCTTTTCGATAATGTCCGTTTATTGAATTTCTCGAAATCCGAGTTCCTTATTTATGGGACGTACCCTTCCGACGGAATCCGATTTTGTGCCCATATCGCGCGCTCGTTGTTTTAGATTAGCTACAAGCGGGAACATATTTCTCCTCGGTCTGGCATTTCGCTGATCAATAATGCAGTCAGTTTCCATCAGATTTGTATTAAAGGTCAAGGAAGAGAATTACGTGACTGATTAATTGCTGCCCGTAATCTAGAATAGTTTTATCTCTACGCTTTTTATATTTGTAACACTGTAAATCAATCAAATGGAAATTTTCTATTAACAAATTCTTTTATTGTGTGCGCCTCTGTGTGTGTAGATCAGCATTTTTAAATATTAAAAAATTAAACATTGAAAAAGTAATAATTATTTTGCAAAATTTGCAAAGCTATTTACTAATTCTTATCAATATTTATTTGTTATTCCGTTATTTGTCTTCCTAGAAATTGGATTACTGAAATTGGAAGACTGTCTTGACAAAATATTTTAATTTAGTCAAAAATTATGTCTTAATTATAAAGTAACAATGATATATTCTTCACACGATATGATTTTCATAACATTGATTAAGAGACAGAGCTCGATGAAATCTTAAAGGAAATTCTGCCTCTATATACAAGAAGACAAATTATCGAACATATCTTGTAGTCAAATTCCTGACGAGGAAGACGAGCGGTTCTCTCGGCATCGTCATTATCTCGATATCTCAGCTGGTAGCATCCGTGAGTTTTTTTTTTTACTTTGAACAGCGTGTGCGGAGATGCACTAGGGGGTATTGCCCAGGGTGGTCCAATTTGTCTGTCGGTTCGATATTGTTACGAGCTCATCTTTAATAATATAGCCTCGAGCGCTAACGTCGTTTAAGCTTTCGGAGTGAGCGGTCGTTTTGATAGGTCACTTCACGTATGTTCAATAAGCATTTTCCAAATTTAAAAAAAAAAAACTTTACATTAAAAAAAACGTGATTTAGAGAAATTAACATTGCATATTGCATATTATTTTATATGTATAAAGTAATTTCAAAAATGCGTAAAAAGATTATTTTTATTATTCAAAAAGATGCGTATCTAAATTTATCTAAAGCAATTTTTTATTATTATAAATTTTTTCAAATTTATAATAAGTTTAATAATAAATAAAACGTCAAGCAGAATGTAAAATTAATCGTAACGTTGTAACGTGCAATTCTTCAGAGACAGGTTGTGTAATTAAGAGTCGTCGAGGCATAAGACTTGATTCGTTCTTTCATTAGACACCAATTTGTTGCTTTCAGAAGCAGATATAAACTGCAGCTCGAGAGGCATGAAACGGAGATTACGCAAATGCGGATATCGGCCGAGAAAAACGAAAGAGGGAAGAGTAAGGAGAGGCCGCGTTTGTGTCTCGCCTGTAAGCGCGATAGCGGCTTATCTAAATAGTTTAGACGTGAATTACACAAGCGGGAATAACGTTTATGTTTTATCACAAGTCAGACCCGAGACCATATCTGTTAGTCGGCTCTGCTAACCGCGAGTCTCATTTTTTCCTTCGCCTGCATCCCTGATCTTCTCCTCCCGTCTCTCTTCGCCCGTTCCATTCTGCTTGTCGCTGCATTTTCTACTCCTTTTTTTTCCGGTTCGAACGTTACAAATTGCTTATCGTCTTTAAGCTGGCAGCTTGTTGGAACCTTATCGTCTCGTCGAAGTCCCCATACAGTCATAGTTTTTCAAATCAATTTCGTCAATAAAAGATTTTTTTCAAAATTCAATTAGATTTCTATTATAATCGTGTATTTTAATATTTATATTAACAAATTACACATATTATGTTTTTATGGAAAGCCCGAATAATAGATTTTTAAATAAAATTATATCTTACGAGAACATTTAAGAATAAATAAGATAATAAAAGACATAAATAGATATCCGATTAATACACCCTTGTTCATTCTATTAAAAATTATATTATACAGTTAACCATAAATCAATTATTTAATACTAAACATTTACTATGCTATGTATATATTAAATTTTTACACGTAACTTTTCTCATTTTTCTATCTAAACTTCGAAGTTTTTTATGATTTCTCTTTTTCTATCACTTTCTTTCTTTTTCTAAAAATGATTTCCTCACTTTAAATAACATTAAGCGTGCAAATTAAAATGTTGCTATCATCATGAGTGTCGTAAAAGAAAGGAGCAATCTACAGATAAAAGATAAAAGATGCGAAGAAAGCTCAAGAGAAAAGAGCAAGCTGGACAGAACAACTACGGTTTACTAATGGCCTTTTAGACCGAATCTTATACTTCTGCGGGCCCAGACTGCGAGTAGTGGGACGTGAAAACATCTCCATTCCGTGGGTCTGCGGTAGAATTCATAAGAGAATAATGTTCGCTGCTCGAAAATTAATTTAATTTGTACGGAAGAGAGGACAAAGAGGAGGAGAGGCGAGGGAATGTGCCGGCGAGACGGCGAAAAGAGACGGAGGCGAAGATGGAGAAGGACAAAGAAAACGTAGGACGGTCTGGCACAAGACGCAGGTTAGAATACTCTTTAGCGGTTAGGAAGGGGAGGACGGTACCCCGCTGGGTAAAATATAGCGGGCCAGTTCCTTCGAAAGGCGCTGGTCTGTCTCCACTGTGGACTCCTTAGCGGGGCACTGAAACTTTACCTCCCATAATTGATACGAATGTCTTTTCGGCCCGTGCTCGAACATCGCACGGCTATTTAGTCGCCGAGAGGAGTCTTTGGGCTCCAAGACCCCGCTGACCGATCTGCTACGTCAATTATCAACGCATATCTTCGGCACGGTGCCGCAAAACAGTGTGACGCGCGTCGCGATATCGATAATTCTGATCAATTCTAAACTCTTTTGCCGATTTGAAATTTTTTATTTTTGTGTTTATTATTACGAAAATTAGACTTTATTTAGCAGAGGTATGTCAGATTTATTTCTATTCAACATGCAAACATTTTTATTATCACGAATAGGCCTTCCGACTTGTCGCTTGATCGAGTAGAGATAGAACAACACGTCCAGGGTGTGTACCATAATCGAGATCCTTCTTTTACTCCCTCCCCGAGACTCATTAAGCATGGTAATGCTCGTTCACCTTGCAGACGCTGTTCGGTGGGTACTTACTAATTACCCGGGGCTACCACTCTTGTTAATCGGAAGCCACGGGATCGGCGATTTCGATCCCGCCGCTGTGCGCGATCGCCTAATTAATTCTTCTCCGAATGTATGCGCAAATTCAGTGAGACTGCGAGTTGTTTGTGTTCGCGTGAAAAATCAGCAAAGTGCACCAAGATATATATGTGAGAAGTTTTAAAGTTAAACGGTATTTAATTTTGGATTCCTCGGATTTGGTCGAATAATGATATTATAAATTAATAAAAATTGAAGTTCCATATATGTATATAACTTTTCATATTATTAAAAATTCAAGATTCTAATTAATTAAATGTTAATGAAAATTTAACATTTTAATTAACTAACAATTCAAATGTAAGATTCTTATTTTGTCATTAGTATTTCTCAATAAAAACTAAAAAATCTAATAAATTATATATTTAAATAAATAAACTTATATTTGAATATTTAAATCATTTAATTAGTTAACTTAATAATATCCTTTTCATTTGGTTTTATTCTTACTTAACTTATTTTTAGTAAAAAGTAGCTGTTAAACAGTTGAAGTTTACATTTTAATTTTAATATTCTAATTGTAATATAACTATAGATATATATAATCATGTCACTTTTAAATGATTCGGCGTGGCCGACTTGCCACATTTCATTTTTTTCAGAGAAACGGTGAAGAAACAATAGGCAAAACGATGTCGGCGAAGGAAGACACGTTGAATTTAAGATCGGCAGAGGGGTGGTAAAGACGGCGCATATAACTACCATCGAAGACGGAGCATCGGAGAGATTACGATCTAAGTATCCCCAGAAACAAATGCCGAATGCAACTCGCCCATTGCCGGGGTCTTTGTCGGCTCTTCGAACGGTACCCTGTTACCGGTACCAACACCTGCACGATCGTATGTGTCGCCTGTCATAGAGACTGCAGTTATTGATTGCTTACCGCGAGAAAGCGACGCAAAACCACAGCTTACTCCTCCACAGCTTAGATCCGACTCTTTCGCTCGACGATCATTTTCTCCTTTTTTTATTTCTATACTTTATTTTGTAAACCTTTATCTTAGACACTTTTTAAAAATTTTTTGCAAAAAAATCCCTTATTTTTCATTCTGTATATTTTATTATTAATTTTTTACCCTCTTCTGTGGACTTCTTATAGTTTCACTTCATATAACTGCATGATAAAACTCAATAAATACAAAAATTAGTTTAGCATATTTATTGGTTTTATTAATTCTGTATAAGAAATTAAAGAAAAAAATTAAAAACTATAAAAAGCCTATAAAAGAATATTAAAAAATTAATAAACTGTAGAATGAAAAATGAGGATGTTTTCTGAGAAATATTAAAAACAGCTGCCTAAAAAGAAAGATCTATGAAATAAAATATATATCAAAAAAGAAGACAAACATAAAGAATTTAAATTTTATTATGTAAATTTTGACAAATAGTCTAAAAAAATATATATAGTTCTTTCTTTCCATTGTATTTAACCGAAATCTTAATTGCTTAGTTTATAATTTTTTCATTACTTTTAAAGAAAATAAAACTAAAAAGTTAAATATTAAATTATTAATAAACAATTAATAACCAATTTTTTATTCTTCCCTTCTCCTATCAGCATTATTTCATAAATGTACGCGCGTAATTACTTCAACTCTTCATTTTTCTATATATTTGCATGCCACTTATTTTTTTACGCTTTCGATTTGGGAGCGTGCAGGTGTCATATTGATCAGCGTTCTGTGATCTTTCCAAGTTACTATTCTAGCCGAAGAAAATTGAAGCTAGACGTCAATAGTGGTGCGAACATAAGCGCCTTTATGGCACTCAAGTGACTCTCCTTTGAACGCCTTGACTTTTTTACGGTCGATTAAGAGGTTACCGATGAATACAAGGCGCAGGTGAGTCCCTTCGAGACTCGCCGCTGCGATGATATAACTTCGCTCTGCTTGCCTGACATCGCTTTTGTATCTCGTCAGGATGGCCGTAACAGCGCACTAAAGCGAATCCTGAGAAATTCTAAATCGGGAGGGAATGTCGACGAGAGCTTAATAAAATCATATACAGAACATTTCTCCACGTGGGAGTCGGTTGAGAAATTTTCCAGATGACCGCTCGCGACGGATCAGTTCGCTCCTACGCGGAATCATCAAACAGGTAAGAGGTGAAAAAGGGAAGGGAGACTAGGTTCACAATAGGTCGCCCACCCTTTGGAAGAAAAATCGCTTTTTAACTCGGCTCTGACCTATCTTCCACCCTCGAACGAGCAACGACGTATATTTCGAACCGGAGTAATTTGTGTTTTCTATCTCGCGCTGGGGGGTGTGGCAGAAAAATTAAACTTTTTCAGAGATTTCAGCGGATTGGTAACCGGCGCGGAGTCGTTTGTCATCGTTAAAATAATTCTCTTTGTTATCTATGCCGGTGGAAGAAATACAGGTATCATTCGTGAGGCGGATGATCGTAAGCCTATAACAGCGACGCGACATTCTATGATGGTTTATAGCACTTTCGAGATATATATCTCCAGATTTTACTCCTTTAGGAAGAATTCACGCTGGAATCTCTGAGAAACATCAAGGATTTAATGTGTGTATGGCTCTCGATAGCATTGGTCGTTACAGTTGAAAGTTTTATAGATTGCTTCATATATTTAAGTTATTATTTATTACGTGGGTCAAGTCGTAACAATTACAACCAAGTCACGATTGTAAAACGAACTTTTCTGTTTAAAACGACGGTTGTAATCAATTTTGTACCTACAATAATTTTATATCTTTAATATAATTCGTATTTTAATATATCGGAAACAGAATTTCGTTATCAGTTGTAGATCACCTGAGGCATTATCGCATAAAAAATAATTAACCGACATATTAATACCAATTAGTACGGTATTATTCATTAGGTTTCGATGTCATCACATCCACCTGCCGAATCCCGTTTGTTACGACGACGCACCCCGCATTATATCGACAATACGAGTATACACGAGCAAAACAGGTAAATCTGCTTATTATCTCTCTCATTCTTTTTCAAAAGCTCTCTCTCTCTCTCTCTCTCTCTCTCTCTCTCTCTTTCTCTCTCGATGACTAGATAATCGATTTCCATTGTCATTTGTTTGTCTAACTTAGCAGATTAGACTCAGTCATCTGCGTCAAAGGCGGCCGCCCGCCCGATCTGGCCGAGATATCGAAGATGAGAGCGCGATTTGTTCGGTGTACGGGCCACCCTCGAGTCGATCGTCCGCGATGGTACGGACTTACGTAGGAGTAATTAATCCCTTGAAGCCGGCAGATTAGACAAGTTCACGATGTCAGCTTATAGCCGCTGGATGATAAAAGGCCTTTTCAATACTCCCGATACCGTCCATAACGACGAGGAATGAAGTTTATGCCTATTATTTCGATGATAGTCACGCGATCGGTTTAATTAGCAATTAAATAAGACAGAGAAAGCAGAGATGAAAGTCCTTCGCATAAAAAAATACGAGCTCGAGATTTACATCTCATATTTCATTACATTGAGAGAAGATCAGTTAATATAATCACAAGAGTGTGGTGATATTGTATGCAAAATACTGAATTTCTTTGAACTTTTATAAATAATTTAAAAAATGTATACATACGAGAGGGAGGGGGGTGATTTTTTGATATTTATTCGATGAAGTAAGTGTTACAAACTCGGAAATTATACAACGAATCCGGAATACGACAACTGACGTGGGGCGTGGCCTGTTTCTAATCATAGACTCCCGCGAACGTGCGTTAATCTGCAAGGGTACTAAATCCTCTTTATGTGTGCCCTCAAGGTCCAGTCAACAGTAATGACAACATCACGACATCTCCGATTTTTCGCCATTTCGGCAGACGACTTACGATCGAGAATTCGTCATCCTCATTTAAATACCGTTAACTTTTGTTGAATTTTGGATTATTTAATTAAAATATTTTAATTTATCTTTTGTTATCTATAAATACATGAATTTCTCCTAACCGAGAAAAGTGGCAGATCGATATATATGTGTAGTTTGCTTAGATTTTTAAAAAATTCTTTGAAATCGTGAATTAATCTTTAATAAAAAAAATTCATAATAATCTTTCATAAAAAATTTTCAAAAAATCTTTAATAAAAAAATTCATACAAATTATATCATCTATGCTTCATAAATAAAAAAATATAAATCTTATAGAAGGTGTAAGAAAATACTTTTATAAGTATGAGAACTAACACTTATCTATCAGACAGTCTATGTTCTTATTCCTATAATAGAACGATAGAATCTAACCAGAGTACTGTCGCCATTGCAGATTATACTTTTTCTTTGAATTCAAATGCGACGTAGCCGGCATCAAGCCAAGTCTCGTATCGGAAAGAGAAAAGAGAAGGTTTGTAAGTGTACGTAGAGCTGATCGTAAATACGATTCTCCGAGAGCATCATGGCCGTTACAACCGACCACGCGATGTCTCAATCTCAGTTCTCCTTCTCGGAATATCCGCAAAGTCCGCATAAAGATTTTTACCGCAACGGAAGATTAAATAATGTTTTTATCATTTTCCATATTTGCATGGCGCTAGCAGACATTAAACAATTTTAAAGCCTGCTTTTTGTAAAATTAACTTATTTTTTAAATTTTGCCATCGCTAAAATTTAAAGAGATATGATAGAGATACAAACTTCTAGCTTTTTTCCAAAGAGTTTATATAGAGTTAATATTTTAAAAACAAAATTTTGACGATTAAAGAAAATAGAGACAAACAATTGCATTAGCTTATTATTATTACAGAAGAGATCTCTTTCCACAGAGCAGTCCGATGCATCTTTGGCATTTATCGACCTCCAATATATCCTCCTTACACAGAGAATCAATCTCCCGATTTCCTCTCTAGAATAAACTAAGCCAGTGTTGGTCGTCGTGCCGACCATACCTTTTCTTCGAATTCAAATACGTTCTCGGCGTGCAGGGGCGAGGCCTGGCTCTTTCTCTCTTTCTCTCTATCTCTTTTCGCGCGGGATCGGGAAGAAGGATCGACGAAGAGAGTTATCACGGTGTGGAAACGAGAGGCACAGAGAGGAGAAAGGAAAATACGCTCGCAGGCGCACGGTTACACGGCGTTACTCGTAAATACGATGCTCCGAAAGCATCACGGCGCGGTACAAAGAGGCCACGACGTCTCAATCCTGAGTTCTTCTCGAGAGGCCTCCTTGGAGGGTCCACAAGGAACACGTTGCTCTCCTCGCTACCTTCCACCCGCCGCTCTTCTTCCTCTCGTCGATCCCCCTTTGGCCGCGCTTTGCTCGCAGCCCTCTTCGCAAAAGCGTGCAGGACGCTTCGCGAAAGGGGTACCACACACCGGGCCTCACAGATCACCCCGCTATCTAAGTCGCCAGATCTCCAGGCTTCGGTATACACCGTGCAACGTAGCCACCACTATTCGCTCGCTGAAAGACTCCCTTCCTTCTGTGTCCTTTATTCTTACATCCCGTTGTCTCGGTCTCGTCGAGTCTACCGTTCACCTCGCCTAGCTCCCGTGTTCTCCTCATTCGTTCTTTCTCGCGTTCATAGTCTTTCCTTGGACGTCGACTTTTTTGTATCTTTTTCTTTTATTGGCAATGCACGCTATTATTTTCTCTCTGTTCTCGCGACCTTCCGTCGCGTTTCAATGCAACTCTCTCCAACGAATGAGTCTTTCCCTCTCTCTCTCTCTCTCTCTCTCTCTCTCTCTCTCTCTCTCTCTCTCTCTCTCTCTCTCTCTCTCTCTCTCTCTCTCTCTCTCTCCCTCTGTCTCTCATTTTTTCTTTATTTATGAATTTTTATTTGTCATTTGCCCAATTACTTATTTCTTGATCGTGCAAGCAAAGTTAAAAAATGCCAATTTATATATGTAAACTAAACGATAAAAAAAAGTGTCAATCAATCACTATTATATTGAATCAATAATTATATTTATTGCCATTAAAGTTCAGTAAAAATAAAAATTTCTTTTCAAATCTGTATTATCTCTATTTGATGAAATCTGAAAAAGATCACTGGATTCATCAGTGGATAGATCAATGGAAGCGCTAGATGTCTTTGTTTCACGATCACGGTCGAAGAATTCAAGGTCATTAATATACTAAATCCACGAACAGGCTATGGTAATGCAGAATGTCATTTGTTAATTTAAATATCACGATAATTCACTCTACCTCTCAGATTCATAGTCCTTTCTCCCTTCTTCCCTGTCGTTCTGTACTCCGCGAGACCTGCACTCATTCCCGTCCACTCTCCTCTTCTTATCCTTCGTACCTTCTCTTTTCTGTCCTTCTTCCTCGAATTCTTGACGATGCAGATCTTCGCTTTCGTTTACTCCATACCATTCGCGGTGTTGCGCTCCTTCCTGTTTTGTTTTCAACGACCCTCGAGGATGCCCCGAACGGCTTTAAAATTTCAAATTAGCTTCAATCGGATTGGTTCGAGCGTGCCAGGCGTATCGTTCGCGAATCCAACGATGCAATTGGGCTCCTGTTAAAGTCCATGTCGCTTCACGAACGGAAGAACTCGAGAGAAAAAGAGCCATTGGCGTAGCCAAAGTTGATTCGCGTCCGTCGATTCTTCGCGGGATGTAACAATAATTTAACGTGTTTCGTCGGTGTCGGGGGTAATTACGTGAAGGTTAAGTATCATCTCGTGAGAACCTGATCCAAAAGTAGTATGTGTGACGAATGGAACAAGACGGAATAAGATGACGAAGAGCTTGGGGCGTTCTCGCTGTTAAACCTGGCGACCGCTGGCATAATGACCGGGCTGTCTCTCCCTCCACTTTCCTTGGCGCAGGGTACGCATTCGCTTAAGGTCTTAAACGCGAGAGCAAATACAATTAGAGGTAGGGCCCGGAAGGGCTTCTTCCCCCTATCCTCCGCCCCCTCCTTCTATCTCGCTGTAAACCGGGCGCAGTATCTCGGGATCCTCTTCACCGCTCGGAGGCGCCGCAGAAGGAAGAGACAAAAGGAGGAGGGAAAAGCGAAGAAGACTCAATCCTGCGTGGCAAGCCGCGGCGCGGTATATAGTCGAAGAGGAAGAGACGGTAATAGCCAATCACGCGGCAGACGCAAAAACCACACGAGAAGCATCGTAAAGTCCGCTATAGGCGCTCTCTCTCTCTCTCTCTCTCTCTCTCTCTTTTTCTCTCTCTCTCTCTCTTTCTCCCTCGCTCTCGTGTGATCTTTCACCCTGTACGCTTGCGTCCACGCGAAACAGGGCCCAGAACGAGCCGACCAGAGAGACGAGAGCTTCGGGAGTGACCGCGGGATAGGGTAGAGACCCTCTTCTCGTCGCCCACCAATGGGGGAGATATTAATTAGAATAATTGCTGCTAACAGGCTCGTTAGCGTTGAACTGAGATAGCAAACGAGCGCGTCTCGAACGCGAAAATAAAATAAAGGGGGCTTCGTCCCCGGGCAAAACCCGAGCTGCCACGTAAGGGGGGAAGGGACTGAACAGAGAGAGAGAGAGAGAGAGAGAGAGAGAGAGAGAGAGAGAGAGAGAGAGAGAGAGAGAGAGAGAGAATGGAAGAGAGGCAGAGGACAAGGTAGAGAGCGTACGCGTCTCGAGTAAAAGTGCTTTGATCAGACGCAAGCGTAATCATTTGCATATTTCTCTGCTCTCAAATAGAGAGAAACAACAGTTATAGCTTACTCTGAACTTGTAGTCCAAATATTAAACAATATTAATTATGTACATCCGGATTTAAATACTAGGTGATAAAGCAAATTACATTGTACGTTGCTAAATAATCAAACCATAGAAAATGTTACTTAAAAATGTTTTATATACTGTCTTACTGTGGGTTACATACCTAAAAAAGGAAAAAAATCAAATTTAGATGATAAATATTAAATTTTGATAAAATAATTTCAATGTATTATCAAGTACGAAGTCTTCTCACACTTTAACATGGGAGTTTTTAAATTTATATGAAAATTCTGTGTCAGAGTATTACGGAGAAGTCGAGTAATATTGTATACCTAACAAAAATAAACATCCCCTCCTTCTTTGTGACAACATGAATACGGTAACGATCTTCAATCGTCATACCTACAGGCCGACTAACTTGATTTTTTAAAATATAATAAATACAAAAAGAAGGGCGAAGTCGTGGACGGTAAAGGGTACGGGTGGAGGGTAAAACAAGTGAGCGCGATCAGCGAAAGGAGATCGTGACGGAGAACGCGCGGAAGTCGATGGTTGGCCGGCCAGCAATTCCGTCTTTATTCCGCGGAGCGACGCGCCGGGGCCCTCCTAATCAATTCCAATTAGAGAGCGGAATATTTGCGAGGTAGGCGCACAGGCCATGGAGGGACTATTAGCAGTCTCTCTTACTACCGAGAGAAGTCCGCTGACTCGTCGGCCGTAAATCAAGCATCGGCCCATACAGAGAAAGAGGGGGCGGGGGGAGGGAGGAGGAGAGAGAAAGAGAGAGAGAGTCCGCCGTGTAGCCACGAGGAGCCTCTAAAACGATGTGTGTGCCACGGCGCGTTCACGCGGCCCTCGTATACGTATATACGCGCGCACGCGAAAGGCATTGCCCGTGTATATACGCACGTACGGCGAAGAAGTAAGCGGAGAACGAGGAGGCGGCAGGGCCCCACAGTGGCCGGAGAGGATTGCCGGCTAACGAAGCGAACATAACTCGGCCAATACAACTCAATACGCGATCCTCGGTGACAGTTGGTAAAACAGAGTATTTCTAATTGGCTGGACGAGCCGCATGCTGATTAGACTTTTCTTTTATCCTCCTTGCAGGATCGCTCGCGGACCGTGCTGCCTATGTCTCGAAGAAACACGTTGATTGGACGCGTGGGCTAAGCCGTCGTTACATGCACTAGTCGTCCGGTTGAGCTCGCCCGGGATCAGCCCGATGATAGATCGCCGTTACTATCGCATCATGCGGGAGGGCAATGACAATTGTATTTCAAACACAACGTGGCAGATGCGTCTTAATTTGTTAAATTAAACTTATAGAAAATTTAAGCCTTAATCGAGATTATACTTGCAGCAAACGGACGCACGTGTACTTCGATGTTCGAATATAACTTTACGAAAAGCAGATAAGACAAATGCAGCGAGAATATTATTGGACAAGTGTTAATTTTCAATATTTTCTATTTTGATATTCTTATATTCTATCCTACACTTTATAACACGCATAACGTGATTTTATCTTGCTGATTGTGCCTAATAAAAAAATTAAAATTTAATAACAAGATCATTATCATTGTTTTGTGTACTAGAGCACAATATCCTTCGCCGTGCGATGCCGTGTTGAAAATGCTTGTTTTATAAAACGCAATGGCATACAAAATACCCGCCGTAGTGCCGTGCCGGCGAGTTACGTCGCGGTCTGTACAATAGTAGTTATTCAAATCCCGGCATCCTCGCTCCATTTTATTCGGCAGGCCCTTGCATTGCCATGTGAGAGGTCGCAAAGGTAGATCGTGAATCGAGATTTCGGGGGAATTCGACGTCGGATCCGACCACGTGGCGAAGTGTAGCCTAGGGTCCGCGCCGAATTTAAAATTCTAATCTTATGATTTGTGGCGGTCTCTCGATACTTCTGATGGCGACTACGCTGAGGATGACTCTATTAGCCGGACTTTACTCGAAGCCGCCTCCGGAGGCATTTGCACGATCGCGGTCCACCCCTTATTTGTTTTACTTGCTAATGATACAGGGGGATTGTCGTCCGAGAATTAAAATCTGTTATGGTACATGTTACTGTACTGTGATTTCAGTCAGATTTTCAATGAGAATGTAACACGCACATTAATGGAACCGTGGATTGAATTTTAACTACTTATTTTTTATCTCTATTAAAACATAAAAAAAATATACTGTTATACTCTCTTTTATAACTATTTGTTAATATGTACTATATACATGTACGATTATAATTATTAAGAAATTTGCATAAAGTATAAATAATTCATCATTTCCATTGCATAATAAAATAACCACAAACACATAATAAATTACAATGTTATTAATTATAGAAATAATCTAACTTATTTATATATCGATTAAAATAAAATCTAGTATCTGTGTTTCTCTCTCATATATTGGATATTCCTATCTTTTATTTCCAAATGAAATAGTAAAACGATCGAAATATACTTTTTGGATGTTTTAATGAAAGTTGAGAAACACCTGATGCAACTTAAACTCGGCAACGAACATAAGCAGAAAGTTGCCGGCTTTGTGCGACTTAATCGGCCTATTATCTTGACGTAAAGATAACAGGGTTAATTAAGACCTTATGTGGATCGATTTACGATCGTCGGATGTGCAATAATTAAAAAGCAGTAAAAGCTCTAGATTTCTGTGGCGCCGCCGTGTGTCTGCGGTAAAACGCTCATTAAAGCAGCAAAATTATAGGTGTGAGAAGTAAATTGGCCAATGCGTGATCATGCTTGTCCACTTGGTACATTAATAAAAACTTGACTATCGTATACATCTACCCAACATGCATATTAAGATATCTTAGAGCGAGCAATTAAAGGTTTAAGATAATGTGCGGCGTAAGCAGAGCAATAATTAAAGATCTATGAAGTGAGACGATTTAAAACGTAGTTTATAAAATTGTCATTTTTAAAAAGAATTCTGATAAAAATTTAATACACGAGGGTGAAGAACTAATATTTTTATTCTCCTACAATTAGTAGGCTAAATTGTTACATCAAAATCGCATTTAAAAGTGTGTGTGTGTGTGTGTGTGGCATTTATATAAAATTTTAATAATTCAAACAAAAAAAAATTTTTTTTTGTGTGTATTGTAGCAAATATATAAATTAAAATCTTAATCTCAATCTCGAGCAAGATACAATGTGGTGCATCGTGATAAATGACTTTTGTAAAACTTATTTTCAGAATTTTAATATCATTTATAAAGTTCTTACTTTTTCCCAAAGAGTTTAATTACTCCTGATACATTTTAAAAAGAAGTCTGATGATTAAGTAAATGCAAAAAAAAAAAAAAAACAGCGGACCAAAGATTGCTAACTTCACATTTCGAATTTAAGTTGATAATACTCTTCGATGGAATTTTCGAGCCACATTCACATTAGGAAGAGAATGTACTTTAATGAAACTGCAACGTCTAAAATATGCAGATCCGATGCCGAGTGTGTTGAACGCTTGCTTGCATCATCGTTATTTCATAACGCATTAATTCAGATTCCCCCTATTTGCAGTATATACATATATGCTGTTATCTTAAACCTTTCAATCGTGAAGTAAGATTTCGAGTCGGCACGGTTTGACGATCGAATCGTCGGTCAGAGCGAAACGGAAAGTAATGAGAGGACCACTTAGCAAAGCGCAAAATGCGGTTACACATCACGCTTGTTAAGGTAACGCGAGGTTAAGGGAGAAGAAATTGAAGAGACGTTCTGGGCAATTTAAATATATATTGTTGGCCCCGGTTTAATTAAGCCTACTTAATTTTCTCGAAGGGTCCGCGCCAATGCTCCTCGTAATTAGTACGGGCGCTCATGCCGGCTCCACGGTCTCGTCTCGGTTCGCCTTTTGTTTTCTCTCTTATTCCTCCGCATTAGCCTCACCTGTATCTTCGACTCCCCTCAACATCACCCTCCTCTCACCGCGGCGGACTCAGCAGCCCCTTCGTCCGACAAGGAGAGCGCATCAACGAGTCACTCTTACTTTGCACTTTCGGACGGGCTTTGTGCGTTGTGCGAGCCTTCTTACGTTATTAACTCTTTACCGTGTGATTCTTTTTTGCGGATAAATTATATTTGCCAAGAAAGAGAAAGACACACGCACACACACAGAGAAAGAGAGAGAGAGAGAGAGAGGGAGAGAGAGAGAGAGAGAAGTGCATATGTGTAAAAAGTATTTTAATATGTTTTACAGAATATTGATATAATGAAGAAAGTGGCGTCGCGTCAATCTCGTTCGCGGCATGACACTGTGTATTGCCCGTGATAATTAACGACGCGTTAAATGGTTATCGAGGGTTCGTACAGGTGACAGTTCGATTGATTCTGTCCGACAAGCGGAAACAAAAAATCAGCGTGAGAAGAAATACATGAAATATACTTTTTTCATCTCATCTCATCTCTCTCTCTCTCTTTCTCTTCTTATAAAAGCATTGAGTAAAAGTACTTATCGTACCTTTAAGTTTATAGAAATATTTTCTCGTTGCAAATTTTGGCAAATAAAAAATGAATACTGAGAAGAACAATATATGAACAATAATAATGTGAAAAATTAAAGCAGTGTTTTTATGATAATAAATATATATTGATCTAACGCATACTCTGGGAAAAATAGTTTTCTCAAAATGCTGATAACAAGATTTATTGACCTTAAGTTTATTTAGAAACTGGCTGCTTGATGTAGAATATACATTGCATTAATTATTAAAATATCAAAATTTTACTTTAGATTCATGTATTTTTTTTTTTTTTTAGAGGAACACACTTAACGCCTTTTTCACAATTTTTTTAAAGATATAATATACAACATTACAAGCTGAGATTTTTATTCATAATCTTTTTTCGTGATTACTCGAATGACAGTATGCACGTGGCACGTGATACCCATCACTCGACTCACAGCTCGCGTCAAAAATACCGCAGTCAGTATACGTGTAACAATAGCAGTCAATTGGAGGCCCGTAGAGGGCGATTGTCCCCTAACACACCCTTGATATGATGCTACGACGTATGCTATTTTTCTATGGCTCGTCGTTATTCTTCTGGCATATGCTTGTGCACGTCCCCCTCATACAGGGGATCACCAGTTACATTCCCACCCGAGGATTTAAAGTGGTCTCGGAAGATAATCTGGCTAGTTAAACCTCTGGTAAACACGATCAAAACATCAGATCGTGCGAGCCGACGTTGCTGCTTTTCCATAAAAATAAGCTCTTTGCTGCTCGTGTTTGCCTTTCGCACAGTAAAAATAATTAATGACTACAACGGCGCAGCAAAAAATCGTACGTAAATTCGAGAACGAAGGATTGATTACTGTTTCGTGGGAAATTACAGAGATTAATTGTAATAAAACGAATTATACTTGGACAAATATAATTTAAAGTTGTATCTATATAATTACATTTTACCTAATTTTTTTAAATTAAAATAATGTTGTTAAGTAGTTAAATTGTAATCATTTTACAAAATATCTTAGATAATCTGTGTAATGTTCTCTTTCTTCCTAATAATAATAAATAGTTTTTCAAAATAATGTTTGACTATGCATTTTTTCAATGTTAGTTTTTAGTTAATATGTAAAAAAATTGTTCCAGGAAAATTCTGTTTAAGAAAAGTTGTAATAAAAAGGAACTGCTACACATTTAAAAAATTGAGAATTTTTGTAAGAAATAAATGATTGAAAGAATAAGTTTTTTATGAAAATTCATATTTTATATAGAATTTTTTAAACATACAGAGTAACAAGACCAGTGATAATTTTTTAGCAAATTTCAAGGATTTAGATATATTAGGATTAGCAATATTATTCCTGAATAAGACGTTAGGTGTTCATTGGATTCACATAAATTCTCAGCACGTACATCTTTACGCGGATATTAGCTGTTCTTAAGTCTTGAATTTCACATCAAAATTAAGCACGCCTTGTTATCACGTAATATATTCCTGCATACCCCGGAATTCTCGGTTCCATTCCTCCTAGTGTCCACGGGTATTAATAATCGAAACGTCCGACACGAGCCGCCGCCGTGTAGATGTAACCGACAACACGCACATTACGCCATTATCCCTTGCATGCACAGTAACGCGCATTAACGGGTGGCAATAAATTCATGATCTGCATCCACCATATGTAAATCGGGTAATGTCATTATGGCCAGATTACACGCGGTGATCTCTATCATACTATGTGCATTTCCCACCGTAGCTGCTCTTTGGTAGGGTGCTTTTTTCGCGGGGGCGAGTGGCTTATTAAAAAGCGGGGTGTCGATCGCCCTTCGGGTCCCCGTAGGGCTCGAAGGGCCGAACGCTTTATTAGTTTATTTATCATGTGTGTTGCGTTGCTGCATTCGGCCGACTAAAGATTACGCGGATTTTGATTGGCTTGGGACTAAAGCCCACGTAAATCCTACGCGTGCCTCATAAAGATTAATATATCGCGAACGGCGGGCGATTGGCTTCCACGATGACGAAGACATATGATTAGAGAATTGCTAGCTTCTCAATTTGTTAAGAATGATTTATGGTCAAAAAGATATATTTCGAAGAAACAATAATTTATCATGAATAAAACCATAGTTCATGCATCAGTTGACACGAGAATAGACGATGTTGTAAGATATTAGAATGTGCTTAAATAAGATATGATAATTTACAAAGATTACAAGCGATATTTCATAAAAAAGAATAAAAAATTTTTGCGTATCTAGAAAAAAATATGTCAAATATATGTAATATAAAACTAATAAATGTAATATATAATAAAATATATAATAAATATTGCAATTTTTGAAAAATAAAGATGTCTCTTAGGTTTAATAAGTATTGTATTATCTTATTTCGTTTTTTCACTTACGCAATTTGAAATTAATTTTTTGTATTAAAATTCTTCGAGAGAGTTCAAGAAAGTAAAGGGAGGTAAGGCCGCGAACAGGCCCTTATACAGGGAGGCCTAACAAGGTCCAATACTTTTCCCGTCTTCCAACCAGTGGCAATATATTAAAGTCTAAAGCACGGGGGGCCTCAGCATTGTTGCCGCCTGTCTCCCCATGTACCTGGCAAACTTTTGTCTCGATCTTCGATATATACGGAAGACCTCTCTCGCGGCATATCGACTCTCTATTCTTCGATCGATGCTAAAGATCGCGAGCATGCACGTTCCTTCTTTTTCAAGAATAAAAGAAGGCAAAAGGAAAATAAAATAGAGCGATACAAAAAATGATAAAAAATTAATTTATTTGTATTTCCTCGTTCGATGTTCTGCGAATAAGGGAAACGTTTTCTTTGCGCCATTAACAACAAAGATAATTTTGACTTAAAATAATGTAAAAGATATAATAGATTCTATAAAACTATCACAAATATATTCTACCTTTTTAAATATTCTTTAGCCAATTTAAAATCGCGACTGCAAATCGATTGAATTTAAATTTTAATATGTTTTTTTACATGTGAAAAAAACAAAGATTAAAGTGCAATACTTTATTTTACGCAAGTGCAGTAGTGCGATGTATCGCGATTAAAACGCGGCATGATGGTCGATTACTTGAAAGGTTGCTTAATGAAGCGATGGCCGCGCGCAATCAACCGAGGCTCTCGGCATCAAGGATCAAATGCATGTATTTCGAACATCGTACCAGGTAAGATCTCGTATCTCGCCTCGATGCAAATTCGATGAATTCTACAGATGCCTCGCACACTAAAGATCGCAAATTCAGTGCGGGCCAATGAAACAGTTGGAATGGTTAATTGCGCAAAAAGTCCAAAAGATATAGAGCCGATGATACCTGGAAGAGGAGAATGGAGGTAGGATGAAACAACGAGATGAAGAAAAAACAAGAGGCTAAAACTGACGGAATCCTAATGATGGGGACGAAATCGTTCAGAATTATTAGAAATTAAAATTTTTATCTCTCCCAATTACAAGTCGGATCTTTATCTATCTATATCTTGCATTTAACGCGATCAGTTATCTAAATCTTAATATGTATTTATAAAGTTCATATTAAAATAATAAACTCGAAATTTAATTAGAAATATAAATAAGAATCAAATTAAAATATTATCAATTTTCAACATATTCTCGAAATAAAAAATTTCCATATTATTAACAAGTAAAATAATTCGATAAACAGAAAATATTTACCGAATTAAATAGAAACTGATATCGGATATAATGATAAATATGAAATACTCGTCATTAATTGACTAATTGTGAAACTCGAGATCTTTTGTCATGAAACACTTTGAAACACGGTTCAAAAAGTCACGTCTTCAACGAATCGAATGAAGCTAACAAGAAGAAGCGTCGGAAGACCAACGCTAACCGGCGCGTTACTCATCCCAATACCGACGCGCTGCGGCCATAAAATTTGTTTGCATTCTCTCGAAAAAAGAAGCTACCGTGCGGAGAGTATCGAAGGAATCACGTCGACGAGAGAGGAAGAAGATGCAAGAGGAGGGTGGGGCTAGCAAAGGGGGACAAACGGCGAAAAACAAAGATGGGACCGAAAATGCGCGTCCAGCTGCGGCGGGGGAAGAGCAAAGGTAGAGTAAATGCAAAAAAATGCAAAAGAAGAAGAAAAAGAAGAAGAAGGAGATGGAGAACGGTTTCACGAAGAGTCGGGTTGGCTAACGGATGATTTAATTAAGAGAGGCACAAATTACAGGCCCGCTGGATGCTAATGCCCATTCACGCTTGGCTCGGTAGAAGCTCCTTAATTAGACGCTCTTGATTCATTGAGAAATTAAGCTCTGACGGATGATGGCGCGGCTACCAGACGTCCCCGTATGGTTTTTTCAGCTTCCAGCTCGCGAGTGTAATCGCCTGCGGACCTTATTTCTTAATGCTGCTCGCCTAGTTGACCCTTCTGTGTACGCGTGTCAAAAAAATGAAACGATAATTTTTTATCCTATCCAATTAGTTTGCTGCCAAATCCTATCATTAAAAAAAAAAAAAAAAAAAATAACAAAATTGCAAAAAGCGTTAACACAAAGAGTAAAATGTGCTCACGAATCTTATCCGAGAAGCAAAGAAAGTGAGAGAAAATGCTTTTCGTTCTTTTCGTTTTCCTTAACGGGATAAGAAAATATGCTCAAGGAGATAAATCTTGGTGCACGTTAACAAATGGCGACAGTTCTTGCGTAATTCCGCAAACAAATCGAACTTTGTGGCAGATGACTTGTTTACAAGATTAATCTCGCGCAACTCGAGATATTCGATACTGTGTATTGTTTTCAGATCAATCATGATGAAATTGGAGGAGCGACGGATTTACATTCATCTGTGATATTCAATAAAGATCATCCTTCGTATCTTTATTCAATATAAAAAACTTTTTAGTGCAAAATAAATCAAAGTATGTAATTTCTAATATTGAATATGTAATTCTAAAATTATGTAGAGAAGAATACCTTTTTGAACCTTTGCATGTCTTTTTTGCGAGTCCAAAAAAGAATTGCTCATATTTGTAAAAGAAAAATTATTTTAGGGATTTAATTGGGGATATAAAGAAACATAAATTACCCCGACAAAATTACTAAAATCCATATTTGCCATCGGAGATGTTTAACGACGACTGTATTTGTCTTTCCTGACTTCTTATCCAACTCACGAATATTTCTGAAAGAGAGAGTATACTGAAATTAAAGTCCGCTTGTGTGTGTTAATTAAGCATCACCGGAGTAATATGTGTTTTTTACGCGCGCTCTCCTTAAACCTTATCCGTATATATCAAGCGTGTTACAAACTTTATTGCGCATTTCCTAAAAGTGTGCATCTATTAAATTGAGTATATTTTATCGTCGGTTGGAATCAGCTCGCGCATATTGCGTATCGTCACTCTGCGCGTTAATGCGACTCGCGTTTTATTAATTACAATTAAAGCTTAAAGATTTATGCCGGTCGCGCAACACTATCGCGAACTTCATTTCAGGAGAAATATAAATGCACGAACGCGAGTCCATTTATACTACCGTGCAGCTTCTGTACCAACGAAAGAGAGCACTTAATAAAACGAAGATATTATGCAGCGTGATTACCGGACGATTAAAACAGTCGCTACCGCACAATCGAAATAAAATTACACTTACAGTAAAATACTTAAAAAAATTTATTTAACATTTCAAACAAACCACAGCAGTTAAGTGTATTTTAATCTCTCGATCAAAATGAAAAATTAAATAAGAGAATTATGCAATTATTACTCCCTTCATCTTTCTTTTACAAGCTGCAATAAACTACACTGAAAGAGTTTGATAATAGCTATTAAATGTTGAGTAAAATAATGCCAATTAAATGTTTGTCACTTAACATAACTAAACGTAATTTTAATTTTTTTAATATTTAGTAATTATAAAATTTGATTATACTTACTAAATATTTAAAAAAATAAAACTTTTTGTTAACCAAATATTTAATTGGCACTATTTCACTTAATATTTAAAAACTATTACCAAACTTTTTTTCTGTGTACTCGTAGGTATTGATAAATATTTTGACACCGTATTTACGCACTTACTTAGTCATAAAACTAGTTTGGAGATGATAATTAAAACAAGTGTCAATAAATAATTTCTGATAAAAAATTTTTTAAAAATTGAATTTACATTTCTCAAAAGATCAATTGCCTAAAAGCAGAATTAAAAACAACCCAATTTTAACCCAGAATAAATTTTAGATCGGTCTCTATGTAACGGCAAAACAATTAACATTCAAATTTCGAGTATACACAATCGGCATTAGATAAATTTTTAAGGGACGTAGTGCAATGAGAAAAAAAAGTGTGACATTTGCCACTATAATTACATAGTAAAATAATTATAGTCAGGAATATCATTTTAGTAATTATTGATGTAATATTAATGATAATAATCATATGCTTATAATAAATCCTTATAGTAATTGTTTTATAGAACATTAAAACAATCAACAAAAAACTTATTGTATTAAAATTTTTATTATAATAACCATATGAGTTGTGTGAACCAAAATTATGATTATAAAAACTTTAATATTTATTAAACAAACTCTAATTTATATTGTTAAATAACTAAAAATATGATTAAGTTTAAAAATAACTATAAACTATAGTGATATTGTTACTGCAACTATTTTCTTTTCTCTCGGTATGTAAACGTGTGTAATCATCCCTCACTGCGACGGATACACTCCGGAGGAAGAAAGTCGTGACGAGCTGACCGTAGCGATCCGGTGGCGAATGCGTTAATTAGTGGGATGCTCACGCGAGCGGGCAATTAAAACAACATCTTCATTATTAGGTGTATATACCGAACTCGATGGTCCGGCTCTTACAACGAGGAACGGCCGAGGCAAGAGAACCAGTAGTCCATAAACGGAATAACTCGGTAAGCCGTGCTACTGCCTCGTTACCGTCGCGTTATCGCGATCGCTGACCAGACCGGGATTACTTAACGCCATTTTCATCCTGCCAGAAGAACAAATATGTTTTCATAATTGGACGAACGGCGGCCGCGAACCGACAGTGCCGCGTTAAAAGGGTTTTGCCGTTTCAAAGAAGAAAAAAAAAAACAAACACGCCACAATGCTAATTGTTTCGTTAATACCGGCCACGGAATTCTCACACCTGATTTACTTATCGAAGTGTGGATAATTAGAGACACAAGCAAATAAAGAACAGATACAATGTATATTTGCTACATAAAGTTATTAACGCGTTACGTTTCGGTATTAAAAATAAATGCTGTTTTTCTTTTCAATATGTGTATAAAACTTTTGAGGCACGTTAATTCAATGGGAAACAATTTCTTTTTCTTTCGTTTTTCGTTCTCCTTCAAGTGTAAAACTTTCTTATAACGCAATTTTCTCCCTTGATAAGAATATCATGGATGAACGACAAAGGGATTCCCATTCGCATCTACTTAATATTTTTCGGAGGCGGATTCAACGGCGGAGCGTTCTCCGTCGTATATCTCCGTAACGATCGTATCATCTAATAAAATCTCGGAATAATAATGGAAATTGCGAGATGGCCAACCAACCAGACACAGCCGGCCTGGTCTGGAAAGAGAGATGCAGAAAGGAACGAACGAATACGCCGAATGCGCGAAAAAGGGGCGTAGAAGTTAACGACGTCAGCGGCGTTGCGCGAGACGCGCGTATATTTTATTATTTAATTTCAGCCGTGGCAAGGCGTTATGAGACATGAAAAAAGTCTTGGGCGATATTGTAGGTGGATTTCCAGGGCGAGAACACGCCCCTGGTGTCCCGCGTCCTACCGCCGGCGGGCCCCGCTGGCGCACCATCCCGCGCCCTCACCTCGCTTCGCCTCGCGCCCCCGCACGTCGGCGGGCGGCCGCCGCGCGCGGTGACATTATTATTCGTTATGAACGGGTTTACGAGGCCGCAAATCATAGCCATGTTCATATTTTGAACGGCCGCTCTCCTCGTTATTCAGTTTAATGGCGGTGGTATTTGAATTCCCGATCCCGCCCGCTGCCCCCCTTGCTCCAACGCTGCTGCCGCTGCTGCTGCTGGCCGTCCCCGCTGTCCCGCTGGCCCTCTCTCCGCGTCTTTCGCGATCGCGCATCACGTAGCGACATTACAATGTTAACTTCATAGCCTGAGCATTATTAACCATACGCGAGTCGCGTATTCAACACGAAGAAAATATAATTATCGGCACGTATCTTACTTTCAAAAGAGTCTCATTTTCAGCCTTCACAGAAATCTCGAAATTACACAATTTCAAAGAAAAATCACGATTCGTGTAATTGGAATAAAAACAAGTGTGTATCTAATGCCGTCTTGGGGTTTTTTTTAGTGAAAGAGGCTGAATTTGTATAAATTAATAAAGAAGCTTCGTGCGTCATCGGTTTTTCGAATTTCTGGGGATCAAATTACACGTGATCTTCAGAGAAGAGCCGCGCGGCTCCTTTGGAAAAACAAGCAAGCGCAAAGGTGCCGACGATGGCCGCTAAGTAGTTTTCCTTTTCGCTAGGACTTCCTCGAGATGTTTAGGCACTGTCGTCGGGGATTTCTACATCTGGTGTCAAGAAAGGATTGAAACAACACGATGTTCCCTGTCGTCGCTCGGAGGTTCGCATTTATCTAAAACAACCCGGATTTAACTGCCGTCATGACTTAAACCAAACAGGGCGACGTAAAGCCATGGATCTGTGAATTCAATTGTGTATAAAACTAGAATATAGATTCTGTAGTGATTCTTGATTGAGAAAATTTTGCGAAAATATAGAGATTCGAACCTGACACGCAATTGTCATTGAAAAAAATTTGATAATAATAATTAAGTCGATGATAGTTGCTAAGTTTTTAGTTGAAATAGTTCCAATTAAGTATTCAGTTAATATAACAAAATGTAATAATATTTAGTAACCGCTTTGTAACCGTTTAATAATCAATTGGCTACTATTACTACGTTTGGTCACTATTAATATAATTACTTATTAATATTTGTTTATATTTATCAAACATTTAATTGGAATTATTTCACTACAGCTTTATTCATTATTACCAAAATCTTTTTCTTCAATATGCATTATTGTCAATCAAGCAAATGTAAAAATAAATTCAGTAGATTAATAGAAAGTCAATAAATGTGTCCATACAATATGTTTCGCTTATACAAACGTTACACACGTTTAATCTACTCCGCTAGAAATATTCAACAAGATAGCGATCACGTTTCTTAATGTCGTAGGTTTCTCTCTCGTGCATGTTTGCACGATCATTAGGGAACCCCAAAGACTCGACAACGTCAACAACCGACGCGGGCAATGTTCCGCAGTAAATTCGGTACGCGCGCGTGTCGCCGTGCGAAAATTAAAGACCATAAATCATGCATGAGTTTCGCATCGGCGGCCCATGAATATTAATGAAAATCATTGCGTCGTTTACAGGCCTATTAATCCGAGGGTTAAAATATTCCGTCTTCGGTGGTGTTTTATCGGTCGCTGCTCCACGCGGCAGCCCCGCTTTCGGGCGGCGCAATGATGAGGCTGGTCGAGGGGAGGGGAAAACGTCGTTATTAGTCCTATCGATCATCCGACGCAAGGACCGACACCCTTTCTGGACCCTTTACGTGCCGCGCGTAGCTTAGCCGATCACATTTAACACCGCGCGTGTTTTCTTACTCGCGATCGCTCTCATGATTCATTGCCAATCGTTTATTGATTATAAGACTGATGTTTATGTTCGATATAATATTAATTGATAGAATATCGTGCCATTTTTTTTTAAGAGTGCGTGCTAGTAAATCATTGCAACGTGTAAAGAAACTGAATGATCGTACGATTTCTGTTAAACTTGTATGTAATGTTGTAATAAATTTAAGCGTGTGTATATACAAAAAGAATAAAGAGAAAATTCTTTAAATTATTTATACAATGCAATAAAATTGAGACAGGAAATTTCTTTGTAAATCTAAAAAATAAATCGTAGGCACAAATTCACGAGTGACGCTCCAACAATTGGCATCGGGTCGAAAGATGGACTGCGTTTAATTTGTTCGTCGCTGCGACAAAAAGAACGTATGCAGACCGCGGGACCACGGAGATTCACGGCCGTCAATCACCGAGAATCGCCAATATTTTGGCAACGAATCTGAGGGAGGCTGGAGACCACCCGCGAGGGATTACCCCTCGATTTCGAGAGATCGATCGATCTTTTTCCCCGCACGAAATATACGCGGAGCCGTCTGACACGCGGAGTGTTGGACGTCCGTAAAACCGAGTGATACTTTAATGGACTCCAGGAAAATCTACCGGGAGCGGGCGAATCTCTCGATGCGCGCTGTTACATCGCGTTTTAGCGTAATTCGCCGATTTCTGTGCAAACGCAAGCGTATATTCCGATATTCCGATCGGCCGACGACGCGGCTCGACGCTCGAACGGGAGAGACCGGACCGCGGTCATCCCGCGGGGTACGCGCCGCCGGGACTTATCCCCGGAACAGCGTGGATTTTCTTGGCGCCGAGCACTTTATCCCTCCCCAGGTACATGTGTGTGTATCGGCGGAGGGAGGTGTAAGCTGTGCCATGTAAATCCGCGAATACGTACGTAGACGGGCGCACTTGCGTTAAACAATGGCTTTTGTTTCGCTGGAAATGCTGCGAGCCACGGAAAAAAGGCATGCGGCCACCGATACATCGAGAACCTTAGATTTTCCGCGCAACGCTGTCGAGCTTAGGACGTATCTTTTTATTCACGAGTCAGTATATTCTTTAGAATCGTCACCTATAAAATTAGAAATCGTATCATATCCAACTTCATCTAAAGACGATATTAAGTGTAGAATAACAATATAATCTATCTTACTCTTTTGCATTGAGATATATCCCATCAAGCATATATGCCTATTTTTATCTGGTAATATTAGTTTGACGATGAAATAGAGCAAGTTAACTGTGTTAATAAAATCAATTAAAAAATGATGGAATAAGACTTACCATCACGTTGTGAAGCGAATAGTGCTGCAATCCAGTGGGACAAGAATCTAAAAAATGTACAGAAAAAAATATTGTTAAGAATGTTTTTATTTTCGAAATGTTAGATTTTAAAACAAGGTATAGCGTTAATAATTTTCATTAAGTTAAGAGAAAATTTAATGGATAGAAAAAGTAACAATATGTTCAAACCAAAAAGTATACCTTTTTTAATATTATTATTATCAAGCCAATCATCATTATATTGTGCAGCACGTTGTGAAGCGAATAGTGATGCAATCCAGTGGGACGAGAATCTAAAAAATGTACAGAAAAAAATATTGTTAAGGATGTTTTTATTTTCAAAATGTTAGATTTTGAAATAAGGTTACATAGCGTTAATAATTTTCATTAAGTTAAGAGAAAATATAATGGATAGAAAAAGTAACAATATGTTCAAACCAAAAAGTATAACCTTTTTTTAATATTATTATTATCAAGCCAATCATCATTATATTGTGCACTTCAGAGGCAATTATTATAATATTAATAAAAGAAATATAAATTATAATTTGCGAAAATTTGGAACTATCAAATCCTTTAAAAATTAATGTATAAACTACAAGCAAAAAATATTTTTTTCTTGCTCACATACGAAACAGTAATTGTTAAATAAATAATTTTAATTTTAATTTAATATTAATTCTTTTATGTACAGATATATTTGAGGATGTATTACTGCCAATATAAAATCTTTGATTTTATTAATTTAATTTCTACTTTAAATAGATTAAAATTTCTGCAATGTTTAAATTTTGTTTGCAAAATTTCTTTCCTCTTCTTTACGTTAATTTAAATTTGCAGTTTTACATTAACGTTTAATCTTTATTATATTTTTTGTTTTTTTTACATAATTAAAAGGGAAAAAAATTAATATATAAAATATACGTCGAATTTAATGTATTGCTTTACTAAATAAATAAAATTCGGAATAATAATACAAACAGGCAATATATAATTTGTATAAGATAAACGCTTTCATATATTCCTTAACAAGTGGTTTATTTATTCGTAGTAAAATAATCGATGCAATGAACAACCGTTTGAACATGATATCGCGAACACAACTAACATTTTTTTATGCAGTGATAATATAGCTCGCTAGAGTACATAAATGTATATTTACTCACCAGAATCGGTGCTTGTTGTCCCTTCGTATCTTCACCTCGCCTTGCTGCCATTTTACGCCACGAATACAGTTTACTCGCTCATTCACACAAACACAATTCGATCGTGATACCGCGCCTAATTACGGGCACTAATTGACTCGGCGATCATCTCTCCGTTACCTCGTAGAGCCATCCGCCACTCTCCCGACATTCGTGCGAATAACGCGAGACACGAAGAACGCTCGATTACACGTTCGACACTCCCGACATTACGGACTTTCAGTGCGGACGAAACGACGAGGGGGAAAAAATTGACGCGATGACTAACGAGCTGGTGCGCGTATTCACCGATCGTCAACCGAAGAACCGCGAGCAGAGACGGCAATAACACGCGACGATAATTAATACGTTGCCGAGATACGTCCGACGACCTCCGTCAATGCCGTTCGACGGCGGGCCGAACAATTACAACGCCATTATTTCGATAAACGCGACCGACGCCGCGTACACCGCTCGCACACACCGAAAGACAACGACACTCGTCACCACGTCGTACCTCGTGCACCGTGCCTCACAACACGCTCCGACGATCGCATGCCGTCGGCCACGACGCCTCCGACGCTCATTTCGTACGCGAGATTCATCGTCGACGAGTAAATGACGACGGAAAACGCGACGCTATTTCGACCGTTCCGAACGACCGTTAGGTTACGCGAGACGACTGAAGGTCGCCGCGAAATCACATAGTCAACTTCGCTCGACACGACGCGACGTTCACGCCATCGGTTTCCCTCCGCGCTAGGTTCTTTGCACACCCGCACATATATCTATTTACGCAGATCTAGGATCTTGATATCCTCGAGTGGTTGCAGTGACCGATAATAAGCTCGGGAATCAGGATCTCCCTTCGTTTCGATAGACGGGCCCCGAGACGCCGCGAAAACACCACTCGCACACGTCGAAAAAAGGCGACCACACTCGTCGTATATCGTATCTCGTGCACGGTGCCTCACACACGCTCCGACGATGGCACGTCGTCGGTCTCGACGCCTCCGACACTCGTTACGTACGCGGGATCCGTCGTCGACGAGTGAATGACGACGCGGAAAACGCGACGCGATCTCGGCTATTCCGGATGACCGTCGCGTTACGCGAGACGACCGAAAGTACTATAATTTGGCGCGAAATATTTGGCGCGTCGTGACCCGTGTTGCCAACCTAACGCTCGCGACGTCATACGCGCTAGGTCCTTTGCACACCCGCACATATCTATTTACGCAGATCTAGGATCTTGAAATCCTCGAGCGGTTGCAGTGGCCGATAATAAGCTCGGTAATCAGGATCTCCCTTTATTTCGATAGACGGACTCGAGACGCCGCGAACACACCACTCGCACACATCGAAAGACGACGGTCGCGTCGCATTGGGCGCGTCCAGTAGCGCGCAACACTGAGTGGCTAAGTAGCAATTGAAGATGATTGGTTCTTGCTTTTGGACAACAAATCACCTTCAATTGCTACTTAACCGCTAGAGTGAGTAATTGCGCTACTAGATGCACCAATTGTATCTCGTGCACTGTGCCTCGCGACACGCTCCGACGATGGCGTGTCGTCGGCCACGACGTCTCCGACGCCTCCGATACTCCGTTCCGTTGCGTCGCCGGATTTATCGTCGACGAGTGAATGACGACGGAAAACGCGACGCGATCTCAGCCGGTTTCGAATAAACGTTACATTACGGAGACAACTGAAGGTAATTTAGCGCGAAATATTTGGCGCGTTGTGACCCGTGTAGTCAACAACGCTCGATCGCGACGACATTCACGCCATCGGTTTCCCTCCGCGTTAGGTTCTTTGCACATGCACATATATTATTGACGTGTATTATCGACTCAGACCTGAGATCTTTGGGGCGGGGGGGGGGGGGGGGTCGTAGTGGTCGATAATAAGCTCGGTATTATAATCAGGATCGCCCTTCACTTCGATGGACGGATTCGAGATACCGGGAACATTACCTAGTTGCACGAATGCAAGATTACTATTGGACACGTTCGCGACAATTACACTCGAGCCACTGGCCTTCGTGCTGGTTTCGCTGCCGACGAGTAAAAAGCGCGAAGGATATCAAGCCGCGATCTCGATTAGGTTCACCGTATGACCGTTGCGTGACGCGACCCGCCGTGAAGTTGACCACGGAATTGATGACCGCGTAATGACGCTAGGCGTCGCGCGCTGTGTTCACTTGTTCAGTATCGCTTTCTTCCGCACGTCTAGGTACGCGTATGCGGTACCGCGAGATGATTTACCGCTCTTTCTCCGACCGGAGTGAGAAAACGTAAGAGCCCGCGATGTCGGAGTTTCACCCGTCGAGGTCAGCGAAGTTGGGAAGTGACGCGTTACATCCGGAAGGATCTCGACTCGGTTGCGAGGGAACGCGACTCGACGCGAATGAAAGTGATCGCGAAATTCGACCTGCCGCGACATCGCGTCGTTTACGTCTTGGTTCTTTTTTCGCGCGCCAGGCACATCTACGTAGATGTACGTGTGAATTATACTGCATATATTTTGCCCAGCGCCAACCGATATCGCGTTGACTGGCAGTTTTGACTTTGGTGCTGGATTTTAATCGCGGAACTATGCTTGTGCCCTCAGTTTTCGGTATAATCATGAAGTGCGGCGCGGGACAGTCGTGTGCGCGGCCACCTTCAGTCGCCTCGCGCGATGTCGTTCGGTGTAGTTCGGGCTCGAGATTGCTTCGCATTTTTCGCGTCTTTGACTTCGTCGAACGTGAGAATCTCGCGTGTCGAACGAGCGTGTGTCAAATATGCCGAAACCGTGACCGAACACGCGCGAACAAGTGCACGCGGTTAAATGTGTATTTATCTTGATCTCGCTTTCGACGTACCGTACGTTCACAACAATCAACGTTCGTCCGATCTTCGTCGGAAACGACGCCATTACTGTCGTTCTTTTGCGTTTTATAACCTAGCGATCTCGCGAACGTCGGGAGTGCCGAAAAAAGTGACGCGTGCGATGTATTTTATATACAATCCTACTTTTTTCCGCGTACAGTCAGTGCTCACCACGTCCGATGTTCGTTCAAACGATACCGTTGTCGTTATTGTGTCGGACACTAATGAACGAGCGTGAGTTTTCTTTCAATTAACCTGCATCCTGATCTACTCCAAGGGACAACGGGCAGTACTTTGATTGGTGAGTACATTTATTTCTTCTCGCATCCCTTAAATATGTTCATTTCGATAATATTGTTGCTTTCTAATTGCGAGAGATTTGAAAGGTGTTTTTTTATTAATTAGACACTAATGAACGAGCGTGAGTTTTTTTTCAATTAACCTGCATCCTGATCTACTCCAAGGGACGACGGGCAGTACTTTGATTGGTAAGGACATTTATTTCTTCTCGCATCCCTTAAATATGTTCATTTCGATAATATTATTGCTTTCTAATTGCGAGAGATTTGAAAGGTGTTTTTTATTAATTAATTAAATAAGGTTGTTTATTATAGTTATTGAAAGTGAGAAAAACTATACGAAAGATAAATCATAAATTATTTGTTTTAAATTTCTACGTTGAGATTGAGTTCGTATGTTAATAACTTTGATTTTTTAATATTTTTATTGTTTGCAGATACATGGACGTTATCAGATTTCTCTTTATTCCGTCGTCGTTCGGTGAGTTTTGTAATATCGCTTTCTTTTATATTTGTATATCAAATTTAATCTTAAGAAGAATTAAACAGTTCTTCCAATGTTAACTTTTTACATGTTTCGCGAGAAATTCTATTAGTTATAATTTAATGTAAAAATGGTTTTTATTTGTATTTATACATCAAAAATATTTTCGCAAACAAAGCATATGAGGATCTTAAAAATCAATCAATCACAAATTTAGTTTCAGAGCATTAGTAGTTTATTATAACTTTATTATCTTATCTACCTCTTACTTTATGGAGTTGCTTAATTTGATTTTTGTCAGCTTTTACATTGTCTTGTTAAAGAATAACAATAAACGTAAATACGAAGAAACACAGTAAAGAAAATTGTAAAAAAAAAAAGAGATTGACGTTCTCTCTCGATGACAGTGCACCTTTGCTTTCGTCAAGATTCGACGAATGCGCGAATACATTTCAATGCCGTTCCCGCGGGGACGCGTATCTCGCGTCGTCTCTTTCTCTCTCTCTGTGTCAATTTCGGGAGCGCAGAGTGAAAGCCAGAGAGGGCGATCGAGCGCTTAGGAAGGAAGAAAAATCGTTTTATAAATTCCATTCGCTTCCCTTTGCATTTCTCCTCTGTCCTACAGCTCTCAATCGTCTCCGCTCGTGCCCTGAAATAGTCCCCCCCGTCCTCACCTTCCTCTCTCCTTTCAACGAGCGCGAGTACCTCGGCACCAATCCAGCCTATTCGCTCGATCCGGTGCCGTTTCGCTTTTCGTTATCGCGTCCAATTTCAGCGGAAGATATCCGGTCGGCGATAAGGGCGCGGAATTTAAATAAAACGAATCAATATTCAAATCCGCCACTCTCGCTAGCTGATTCCCCAGGCGTCCTCTCTTTCTGCTATTTTTTTCTCTCGTTTTTTTCTCTCCTTTATTTATTTTTATTCATCTCTATTTCCCGCCGCTTCTCTCTCCGACACCTTCGTCTTCTCTCGGTTTCTTTCTCGTTTGCTCCGATCCTTCATTCATTGACAATATCGAAGCGTCCCATTTATTCGCATCTCTTTGGCGAATCGAACCGATCTCCTTTCTAGATCCCTTTTAACCTCTGTACTCATTGGGTATCAACGGCCCGAATGATTGGTTTTATATTTCTTCATTTTATTGCCAGGAAGAAGAAAAAATGCAAGATGAAAAATATTTTTGAAGATAACGAAAAAATTAAATGTTTAATGATAAAATTATCATTGTTAAAGTAAATTTTTTCTTTGAAAATTTGATTTTTTTATTCTATTATGCTTTAATATGACAGTTTATTATAACTGTAAATAAAAAATTCTAATTTTTCTTTCTTCTTAAAGGAAAAATATTGAAAAAAAATATTAACTGTTTTAAAATTAGGAATTATTTATTATTCAATGTACATTTAATTACCGAAATATTTAATTTTACAATTCAAAGCTTTTCAGAGTTAAATAAAATTTAGTATGAATCAAGAATGTGAGAATATATCATAGGTCTTGTTTTGCATTCGAAATTAACGCGAAGAGATTGTAATAAAAGCGTATACACACAAAGCCGACGAAGTCGCAAAGTTGTTGCCAAGAGAATCCTTAATAAGAATTACGCGGGCAATAAATTTAACGCCGGGTATATTTAAATCATAAGCATCAACCGCGCTGTATATCACCATTCTCATCCGCAAAGTAGAATCCGCTTTAAAGTTTTACAATTGTCTCTTTAACCTTTTATAAAAGCGTGGGAAGAAATTGCTCTCGAAAATACTTGAGCAAGGGACAGGACTCGACCAAGATATTAATTCTCACTAGGATTTTGGATGAAGCATGTGCCCTGAGGATAGAGCCGTCCATTCAACCTCCTACGCCTTTCCATCCTATTGAATTCTCGGCATTAAATTATATATTCGCGATAATAGGGGATGCTTCTAATCACATTTCAGGAAATTGCTATCAAATCCCAAATTGTTACAAATATGCTAGTGAATTCCAGCGTAACTTTGTTTAAATCAATAAAGCATCAAATTCTAATTTTTTTGCTGCACTTAAAATTTTTTGATAACATATAAATTATTAATTGAAATAATTTATTTGTATACTTTTCAATAAAATATAAAGCTTACACAGTTGCATGTATATTTTTAATATGGTTGCTTAATGTATTTATTACGAAAATAGAAAGGAATTAAATCAGAAATACGATTTAAATATCTGTATTTTTTAACTCAATATATTTTAGTTTAACTCTATACATTAGACCAAAAAGATAAACGATCTCGGAGCTAAATCCAAGCTATAAGACGCATAATTTCTCAGACTCTCCTCCGGCAATTAAGAGTTTTCATAATGGTTTTCATAAAGCCGTATTAAATCCCGCGGAGGCATCTAGTGCGTTACGCCGGTGGTCGCCAGGGTAGTCGGCGGGGGGGGGGGGGTGAAGACACCCCATCCTGTGGGAGAAAATATTATTTCTTATTCCAGTGAATCGCGTCGAGGAACTTCTACGGGGCGGCATTAGGCGAGCGAAATAATTCTAAAGAAATTTCATAACTGTCGCGGACCGCGTCGCTATAAAAGATTCCGCAAGGTAATAACCAAAGCAAGAAAGGCTCTCCTCGTGTGTCCTTGAAATAAAGGGAAATTCGAAAAAGACGGCACGGGGATGTAGTCGTGATTTGTGGTGAAACAGATTATGCGTTTCGCTTGAACGACTGTACTTCTTTCATCTTTTGGTTGGTACACTTTATTACGTATGTAAAAAATATTAATAGTCAACAATGAATTATTCAAATTATAATATAGAAAACTAAATTATCGCAACTTGATAAAGGTTGAATTATGTAAATTGTATATAGTATAAAATTGTATAAAATTTTAGATATATAAGTAAGCTGGCAGTTGTGAAAGAATTGCGTAAGAGTTAAAATAAAATATTTCCCTTCTCGGGAAAGGCCGAGAGAAATTTGATGGTGCGGATAGCTGGCGGACGGCGCCAAATTTGGCCGACGCCAAATACTGGGGCGCAGTTTGACACGCGAGGGGGATGGAAGAGAAATTCTTTTCGAAATTTCCTTCCTCGACCGCGTAAGCATCTCTGTCGCGCGATCTGTCAAGCCCGGCTTTCCGTCCGCCCCCCCTCCCTCTGATCTTTCTGTCATTCCTCCTCTCTCTTTCTATCTCTCTTCTCCTCTTTTGCCCTCCACCCTCTTTTTCTACGCTGCTCTCCGCTCTCGGGGGCGTTTTATTCGCATTCAAATGGCAGCACTTTAATTTGCATGCTAAGAGTGCTCGCCGTCCTCCCGGTCACCACCTCCTGCCACTCTCCCGGCCGGATTTCCATTTAAACTCACAAAATGGCGCTGACTCCGCGGGGCTACAAAATTTTTTATTGAAAGATTCGATGTGGATAACGCGAATGCTCGGGGTAAAAAAAAAAGTAAGCGAGGGAAACGAAAGGGGCAGATGAGAAAGAGAGAGAGGGCACAGGAGGATGAGTGGCTGCCGAAGGGGTGGTGAAGAAGAGCAGGGGGAGAAGTAAATTCACATTCTACGGAGCGTTATTCTTCGAGATAAAATGTCCTTTATCTGTTCTATGTCTCTACGTCACCTGCTGGCCCCTGGGATAACCACCTTTATTTCGCCCTCGAATTACTTTCCTCAAGCAAGATACGTTTCGAATGCCGGTATTGCTTTGCGAATCGTCAACTAATTCGCTTGTTTTATTCTTACCGTATAGAATTTTACAATAGAACGTTGTAAACGCTTCTGCCATTTCAGTTTAACATGATCTTCATGGATGAAAAGTAAATGTCTTTGTGTCAAAAATCCAGTAAATAAAATTGTGTATGTATAAATAATACCTAAAAAAAAATATATTATTATGTTATCGATATAAAAAATTAAATTTTCAAAAAACATTTTATTAGCAGAAAGAAAATTGATCTAATTTGTAAATATGAAAAAAGGAAACAATAGCGTACTTGAAATAATTGAATCTGCATCTTGAAATTGACACTTTCGAATATTTGATATAGCTATTACGAGTATAATTACTATTGCGGTATTGAAATTAAATTTTTATCGTTTTGCAATGCTTTCACTTTTTTCCTTTCTATTTTTTGTTGTACATATATCTACGTGACCAATTATTTTGTTCTTAATTTAATGTTAAATTTTAACATTTCTGAGAGCATCATTGAATGTTCATTAATAATTAACGTAGCATTAGCCAGATGTAATTTAGACAAAGCGTTTCTATCGCGACGTACTGTGGCGGAAATCCCGAAAACGGAGCTGCGCTTTCGGTGTCGGGAAGGAAGGTCGTTTATTGGTCCAACTGGGCAAACACAATCCCATCGATAACCCTCGAACTGTTCCGATCCACGACCCCTCCGAAACAATAAGCCATTGACTCAACGTTATCCGCTTACAAGTCAAACGCGCCCAGCGTTTCCGCCTGGATCTTTTCGAAAATTCGAAATCGCGTCGACTTCAAAGCGTGCGGGCCGGTTCCGCTGTTTACGGAGCTATTAGGGTGTTTAGGCATTAGGGAGCGGAGTGGATCATCCCTTGTTGCTTCGCTTCGACCGCTACGTTTACACTCTCTGACATCCACTGATTCCCAAAGCTGTATTAGCCATTTGGCACTTCTGTCCATTCGTCGCTATTCGATATCCGCGACATGTCTAATTACATCAAACTTTCTTATTTTATTAGATTGCAATTTTATGCAATTATACAAGCATCGCTTTACATGCAGTATATGTTCAACTTGTGACATTTAATTTCATACACTGAAAAAAGATGTAATATATCCAATAAGATATGTAGTTGCGGGCTGCCAACTACAGATATACTCAATACAATAATATATGCTATTGCAGTATCAACATTGTACTTGCATTAATAGCAAATATTATTGTATTGAGTATTTTATGTAGTTGGCATCCTGCAGTTACATATGTTATTGACTATATTACTTTTTTTCTGTGTACACATTTGAAAAATTTAACAGAGAAAATTTTTATTTTTTATACAAAGAACGATTTTTCTGAAGTATTTAAAAAATATATTTAGTGTAAATTTGAAAATAATTTTTTGCTCGATTATTAAAACAATTGGCAAGTTTTTTTACAAAGTAGATTTGCATAATAGGAACAAATTGTTTATCTAGAATTCTTTTTAAGAATAAATAAATAAATAAAATCTTTCTTTCTCGTTTCTTCTTCTTCTGTATCTCATCTTCAAGCGGTGATAAACACTCGATTAATGTTCCGGTCGAACGAGCTCCTTGCATTTCTCTCAACCCCCCGTCGATACCCTCAATTATGCACTCAGTGCGCTCCGTTCGATTGCCCCGCTACGTGCGGCCTCAATTAATAGAATCGCTTCTTCGATAGCGTTCACATGCGCGCACATCCGCGCGTTTACGAGGCACTTTTCTCACCATCGCACCACCACCACCCTAACACTTGCAAGCCCTCAACCTCATCGAGTTCGCCGGCCGCCAGCAGCGAAATAAATGCAAGTGCCGATACAGCGGTGATCGTGTGCTGGGTTTTCGATTCGAGGGTGAACGAGTTCAATCCCGAACGATCGCGCCCGTTATCGTAGTATCCGTGAGAACCACGATAGTTGCCGCGGAGAGAAGTGGGATGTGTCGGTAGGTAGATGCGTGGTACGAGGGGCGAGGGTTCAGTCGGGAGGGGGGCTGGTCTCACCCCAAGCGATGGATCGCCAAAAGAAGATGTATGAAATTCCGGCGCCTCCTAGTCGGTTTTCTCCGCCGTTGGAGTAGAATATATTGGATTCTGGTAGTCAATAGAGACTGTTAGGGGTGGCAACACGCAGCCGGAGGCCGGCGGCGTTTTATCACGGGGCCTTGATATACTGGGCGGCCGCTGTTAGAGGGGTTAATCTCTCACGCTCGGTTAGCTCCTATTTCTAACCTCGCCCTTTCTCTGCTTTTCGATTCCTCGCCAACCCCTGCGTGCCACTCCGGACGTTCGCGTTCTCGCGTTCGCTTCCTCTCTCTCTCTTTCTCTCTTTCTCTTACCCCTTCGGCCGTTGGTTAACAGTGGCGTTTTCCGATACTTGAATGTTTTGGTGGTAGAGGCCAATTTGGAATAGTCAAAATAGGAAGGAAGCGGCGCAAGGCAAAGCGTCAAATATTAGAAAATTATGTACATTCTAATTATTAAAATTATTTTAAAAAAGCATAATATCAATGTGAATACAATTGAAAGAAATAATGTTTAATGTTTGAAAAACTATTCCATACATCGTGTTAATTTTTTTGCGATACTCTTGTAAAACTGAAATGGGTAGCAAGTAAATGGACTGCATCGTCATTTCCTCCAGTAATTGAAGATCACAATAGTGAGATAGTATAATCGAATAGAATGCTAAATGCGTAATTGCCGATATTGAGAGGAATGCAACGAAATCGACGACGCGGAATATTAATTGAATATTTATCGTAGCCCCACGGCCTGTGATTTAGTGAGGGAAAGAGGAAGAGAGTTTAATTTATCCAAACTGTGACGTGTATGTAAAAGATTCAATTAGCAGATTTTCATTGTCTTTAATTATTAGGATTTGTACGTGAATTTTTGCTTAATTTGCCAAAACTTTGAAAATAATTTTGCATTGTCTGTCATGTGAAAGAAGCAATTATCGCCTCGCCGTTCATTGTATTAACAAACGGCTTAACAGATAGAACTCTAATTTTATTTACATAAGGCTCACGATACCGTTGACGCGGTCTTTCTTGAGCGGACCTTTGCTCGCGGCCCACCTCTCAAGATTCCGACAAATGTTTCGTTCGTTTTCACAAGCGGTCGATGAATCGCGCTCGCTGTTCCTCCGCAGCGAGGCGCGACGGAAACGGTATCGCCTTTAGCGGTCGTCGTTAATTCTCACCTTCCGTCGACCGGAGTCAGCAACGGCTCCACCAAAGGCGGCCCGGCGTTTCGAGCTTTTCAAAAGACGAAACTCGAGAACCGACGTAATTGCCGACGCTACAACGTTCTCACGGGATTCATCGCGCAGGTGTTAAATGTGTGGGTGCTATTAGTGAGGTAGCAAAAATGCAATGCGTAAAAAATTAAGCGTCTCACGTATCATTATTGGACATTGCTGCATAACTAAAATTATCGCATTATACTCTGCAAATTAAATCAATTAGACTAATGTAAAACTTGCACTAGCCTCGAAGACTAAGTATTCTTGGAATTGAATTTGCGATCGGTAGAACTGAGGGGGGTTAAACAACAGCAACACGAGAACATGGTACATTTGAGGCATAATGCATGTAAATTGTCGGCGTGTTAGCGTTCAATTGAGCGAATTAATCGCGCTGGTATTATTCTCGCATAATCGCGCGAGTCGGAAGGCTGACGCACGTGAAACGGTGCGAGGTGTTAAATGCGCGATTCGAAGATACGAGTACAAACAGTAAGAGAAAGGAGGTTGAACGTTGCGGAGGTAAAGGCGGGAAGATGAGAAAGCGAAAAGAAGAGAGAGAGAGAGAGAGAGAGAGAGAGAGAGAGAGAGAAAGAGGGAGAGCTCGTTAGAATTTTTCCGCGGATGCTAACCACCCTGGTGAGTAGAGAGCGTCGGACAATGCTGTCCTCTGTGCTCCTTGGAGGCGCAGCGCTAACGAGACGACCGAACACCGGCTGGTGCCCGTCAATTGTTTCAGCAAACAACGAAACAATGGACAGTGGCCAAGCGATACTAATGGTCGGTTTATACGCTCCTTAACTCGACGTCTCCCACCGGCCTTACGGCCCAACGGGACGACGCGCCACTCGGGGACTGCGTCCTATCTGCTCTGACTCTTTTCGCCTCTATGAATTTTTATTTTAATTATATTTATTTGTAGAATTTATCTGTTTTCTCCTTCTCTCATTTCTATACACGTATACATTTACATACAATTAAATATAATTATGTAAAACTTATAATACACGGTATTTGTGTATTACACGATAAATTAAGTCTATTTAATATTTTATTTCACGAATTTTAGACGCGATAGTTTTTTTTTTAAGTTTTAATTATGGCGCTATTATGCATAACGTGTGAAGCAACGGCAGTGTTTACAAAATCACGTCCACATTGATTATCCGCGGCTACAATGAACGTACAACATCTCGTGCGTAATTCATCGCGTCATTATGTACACAGAATCCTCGCACCAAAGAAGCCGGGCCGCCTAGCTGTATCGTTCGTCGAGATCTCGACGGTCGTTTACGGGGGGGGGGGGGATGGAAGCGGTCGTTTCCCCGGCCGAAATCAGCGTCTCACCTACGCCGGGCGATTCTCGATACCTCAAATTGTTAATAACACTTCACCCTCGTCGCGCGAGATATCGCGCCTGGGTCTCGCATTACCATGTGAATATAGTCGTATAGCTCGAGGGGTAAGTGAGCGCGTTTACGAGGGTACGGCTCCCTCTTGGATATATTATTCTATGGACGCTAATGTAATATGACGAAGGTCGGGTAGGGTCTCCCGCGCGCATCGCGCTTATCGCGCGCGCAGATAAGAGAGCCCCGCTAGTTATCCAGTTAGCTCGTTATTGTCCAATGATTTTAGATCGCCCACCGATACATCGTTTTAACGCCGTCGAGCACGTGCCCCGGCTCGTATACCTCTCCCCCTCCGCGCCGATGAAGGCTGCGACGGGATACGATGACAAATGACGCGTGGGACGATCGATCTCTTCCAGCCTAACAGATTCGATTCCACGACGGGAAATGTCATTGATCCAGAAGAAGTCGATATGGGATTATGCCTTGCGGGAAATAAAATCTTTCGCGTCCTTGGAGTTATTGGCTTCTTTAGCCTAATGTTGCTTAATACGAAATTTGTGAAAAATATGAACTCTTTTGGTCGGAGGCTTTTTATTTTTAAAGATTTTTTTTCGGCTGAAATTTAAGACATTTTCTTATCTTAACTATTGATATTAAATGCGAATAACTAACGTCGATTAAGTTTCTATTGAAATATGTGATCCTTTGCAATTTTTATTTAATTTTTATATATCTAATTTTGTTAACATTTACGTTTTTATCATTAATTTATTATAAATTGAACTTTTTATTTATATTGGCAGACTCTATTTGTATAGTGATTTATTTTAGGAGTCAATAAATATTATATTTTTGTTAGAAAAATTAATGTAAATTTGAAAAAGGCGTGGTAAAATTTCCTACGAATTTAAATTTTTTCAAAAGAATTATGTAATAGTATGCATCTTTTCGATTAGTTCATCGCGTTTTCGTTGTCGTTGACTCTGCTTTATGTGTGTTCTCGTGCGCAGTACTACCAGACGTATGAGAGAAGCAGTGAAATATTTATGCGTTGCATTGTCTTCTGCCGATAAGCGCGTTCAAAGAAAAAGACAATGACAAAGACAACTTTATTCGTGCTTATATATTAAGTTATGAATACGCTGAATGTAGCGGCTCTTCTTAACTTTACAGTCAATTTGAATTGACATTTAGCGCTGAATTTTAGAAGGATATTAATGTACAGCAATTATGTACATTATTTTTACATTATTTAAGTTATTTTTAACGCAAATTGCTCAATTTTCTTGAGTATTTTGCGAGCATGCAGTATATAAAAAATTTTGTCTTACAAATGAAACATTCTGCTAAAACGGCAGCCGAATGGCAATATGTAAAAATATTCCAGGAATTGTGCATCTTATCTTTACTGCACTATTATGGCACTAATGATCTGCTTCCGAGGCTTACTTATTTCACGTTATCTGTTTGAATTATAGTTTCCACGTGATTTATCTTATAATTACCTGTCTTCGGGACGCAAAGTTGAATAAAAGATATTTCGTAAAAATTAAAAGGTGCTCGGAAATTGTGAGAAACTTGTCTGTGCTCTGTCTGCAGCTATAATGAATAGAAATAGACATAGATGCAACACGCGTAAATATAAATATCTTATCTTTTTTATTTTTGCACTGACATGAGCTTCAATTCCTTCGACTGTAATGTAAACTTGTTTAATGCGGTTCAAGTAAAGTGAGAAGATTTATATTTAAAAATAAGTTACATTTTTAAATGAGAAACGGTTTTGTTTTTTTCTTTTTTGAGTAAAATGATGAGCCAAGAGTACTTTGCCGGGACTTGGGTAGAGTTGAAATTTAAGCGCACGCCCGACGGGATTAACCACCATTTTGCGCTTGCAGCGTCGAGCCGCGTGGGGTGCGAAACAGGGGTGGAAAAGCAGGGAACGAAAAACAAGATGGCGGTAGGAGCGAAGGGTGGTCTTGGCACTCGCGGCAATTAAATGCTATAATGGCGTTAATTATTGTAGAACGACGACGCGCAGAGATAGTTTTGTCCGTGTTTGCCCTACGATAGCCATACTGGATTCATCCCTCCCGCTGCCCTCGGTTTCCCTCTTTACAACTTTACGGACATCGTGACTGCGGGAACAAAAGACAGTTAAATGGGAGGAACGGCGCTTCAAGTTTTGATGAAGTTTTTGTAAAGACATGCTGCGCTTATAACGTGCAATTTCTTTATTTATTTTATACAATATATTTATACATGTACACATGTACAAGTACATTTTTTTTTAGAAACGAAATACTTTTGACTCATGTGATTTAACTTATTTGAGATACATATAATTTAATATATTGGTATTAAATGCACTTTTTTTTTATTTACATATTACCCAACATTTAAAATTGTTGATCGATTATTGTTTGAAATTAATTTTAATATTTGAAATTCAACTATATTTATATATTAAAGGAGAGACTGTTATTTAGCAAATTTTAAGCGAGTCTTTTAGTACTAAACGTATTGAATTGCAAAATTGAATCGAATAATTTGAGAATGACAGAATTGATATAAAAAAACTGCAAAGCTTTGTCGTGTTACGCGAAAGTACATATAACCGTTACGTGTAATCATTAGAAACGGCTGTGTCCGGGGAGGATTGGCGGACAGAAGTTTTGCAGGGTTGGTCCGGCAATTTTGGTCTGAGTTTAATTACAGCAGCTCCGGGGGACAATCAGATATAAGCGTCCTGCACGAGCGACCGCCTTCAACCACCTCCGGTAAGGGCTGGCGTACGGGGTAAATGGCTCGACGGTGGCCGGGCCGACGTTATCGGCAAAAAACGAGGAAACGAGTAAACCTACCGAGGGCAGCGGCCTGGGTAATTACAAATTTTTCTTAAAAAACTTTCAATTTTACCGTCCTCTTGTTCACTGGCGCCTAGCTGCATCCCACGAAATCACAAATCGGGCCATCTCTTTAAATCTTTTTTTTTTTGTAATTATTAGCAGTATTATAGATCGTTACAGCAATCTTTTTTTTTATTACATGTATTTTGCTTTTTAAACATACTATAGATACATAAGAAATTTTTTTACTATTCTAGGATAATTTCTCGAGACTATTAATTGTAGTTTTCGAAATTTAATGAAAATTTCTTTTCGTTTAATGAAAAATAGTTTAGTATTACTTTTAATTTTTTTAAATATTCTAATTTTAATAAATATTAAAATATTAATAAATATTAAAAGAAAAAAATAATTAATTTGTTAAAAAGTACGTATGAAAAAAAGTAATAATTTCTTTTATATAAAATGTATAAACCACACAAGTAAAATGAAAAAAACAATGTTGCTCAATGTCTTTTAGTATATAAAACAATTTTTATTAACAATATGAATCATAATTGACAATAACACACTGTAATATTCTAGAAATAGTCGATGTCTTCTTCAAGATTAACTTGGAAATGTTGTAGAGATATAAAGTTATTTCAGTCGACTGCTTTACTATAGCAGACTTTTTCCCGCGCACATCTCTTTCTTCTTTTCTGACAATATCACTGAAAAGTACAGTGTTAATATCTCCATAGTATGCGATCATTCTATTTTTCGTGTACGAGAAATCACCGTCAAGTGTAGGATGTTCTTCGAAAGAAGCTCCGACCTTACAATGCCGGATAAAGTCGCGACCTTTTCAAGCGAAGACATTTTATTACTGTCGACCATTCAATTTCGATGAAGTGACTCTCCGTTTTCTGCCTTTTTGAAAATCACAAAATGACTCTGTAGCGAAGCGAAGCATGTAGGTGAAATGCAGTGGTGCAGAAACACGCGAGAGGTCCATTTTGCTATACATTTCTTGTGATAAAAATAATTTTTATATTATATGTTAATTATCAATATGTAGAATAGAAATAATATAGGTATATAAAATATTTAACTTTCTAGAGGCTACACCGCTTTATTGTCATTGCAAACATTTCTTTTATTAATTTTGTTTAAACATCTTGCAAATGAAGAATTTATGGACATTTCTTTTTTATTTTAATTTTTCTAATGTCTTTTTCGTAATGGGAAGCATTATGTTTGAGTGATCAATGTTATACATACTTTTATTTTTATTTTTTAAGAGCCTGAATTTATTGATGCATTCTTCATTGATGTATTTATGTGTAGAAAGTGAACATTGCAAATGATCAATACTAGCCGCTACAAGGTTAAATAAACATTCCGATAAATAAGGCAATACATAATTTATACTTTGCTGAGATAAATTACATGATTTATATTTTGCTGAGATGTATTATAATATAAAAATAATATTAATGTAATTTTGAATATAATTTGTATTTAAAATATTAGCTGTTCACTTTTTAATACGTAAAGTCAATGATGATATAAGCAGTTTACTTAATAAAAATGAAAATGTCGCGTCACTTTATCAGAGCGACATAATTTTCAATATAATCCGATAACGTCATGCTAACGAGCGAACATGATTATCTAAACGAGGAGGGAGGGGAGGGAGAAGGGGCAGTGAAAGCCTTAACGTAGGAAATATTCGATACGGCAATCACGGAGAGCATTTTGCAGAAACGATAAGAGAGCTTCGCGGGAAACAATAATAATAGAAAGTTTACGACACGGCCGTGTTTTCGTATTATGTTACGGCCACCTACGGTCAGTTACATGGGCTACCACTTTGCGTTCACTTAAGTGGCGACGAACGACAATTCAGCAAATGTCTCTACCGTCAAATAAATTACGCGAAATTACGGTGTGACATTATGTCACATAAATGGCGCGATAGAGAGACTCGCGAATGTCGCGCAGTGGGCGCAATAGCTTCCTGGAGTGCCTCGTTTTCGGGTTAATGACGAGCGGGATAATCGAAGCGCGTAAAAGTTCACGATAATAGTGGTTCACCCTGAGATTATATTTCGTACAGTTATTTGGTATAGAATGTACGTATTTAATATATTTTTTTAGTGCTTGTAATAATTTTTCTATCTCTTGGCAAACATTTGTCATCACTCAATTTTTTATATGTTAAATTTTTATTTTTTTTTATAAAATAGTGAATTTATTATTAAATATTAAAGGTAAAAAATTGTTTTCTAAATAATGTAATAACAACATAAGTAAACGTAGAAATTAATGTATTATAAATTTAATTTTTTTGGGACATTAAAAAAATAAATTTTAATTTTATATGTACTATTTACGAATAATTTTTTTCACAGTATTAATTTTAAGGAACACTTGCGACAAGTAAAATATAAATATTCTCTGATAAATTAGTCGACACAATCGCCCGCCTTCTCTCCACGAGATATATTTGTCTCTTATCCATCCAATTAGTAAGTCAAAGATACCGCGATGACCGACGCATTTGTAACCGGTTTAGGATTAACTAACACCGGCCCGCTGCCGCCAGGTTTCACCAGCTCAGCTCCGATACCTCTTTCTATTTCTTTCTCCCACTGTCATGGAGATATTAATTAACGTTAAGATCGATTCGATAGCATGTTGAAGTTAACGTTAATTCAACCCCGACGATTAAACTGTCGGCAGCTGATAAATGAGTCCGCCATTATCCACAACGTTTAATGTTGACGTCGAGTGAATTTAGCATTATGATTTCGCTTCTTACTCTCGCTGCGATTTTTTGGCACGCGCGTACGTGTCCCACATAATGTCACTAGTGATTCATTGCGTTTGCAATATATTCCATCAGACTTAATTGCGCGGACATTAACCCTTCGTCATGTTGCACGATGCATATATGCTTTCGCTATTTAACACGAAGTCGTGCTAGCCGGTAAAGGAGAAGATTGTATTTCATTCACGCGGCGTCGAAGATCTCGAAGATATCTCATTAATCTGAAATTAAGGTAATTAAAATAAATCGTATTTCTTTCTCAACAGTGTCGGTACTAATGGCGAAAGTTTCCGAACAGAGACCGGTTATTTGCATTACCCCGCAATTAAATTTAACGACTATCGAAATGAGATGGCATTGAATACGATCGTTTCATTAGAAAAGCTTTCTAAGAAAATATATTTAGATGTTATACTTTTTTACATTTTATTCTCCTAATATTATCTGTTTATCTAAATTTATTTAATTGCAATTTTACATTTATATGTACATGTGTATATACATATATATAAAATTTAAAACAGTAATAAAATATTAACTAAATTTTAAGTGATATACTATATTTTTAGTAAATTTTATTAAACAGTATAGTAAAATTCCTCGAGGTCACATATTATTCCACAATTACCAGATTTTGAGATTGAATAAATTTTAAGAGAAAATTCTCTCCGTGTAATAAATAATTACTAGTACATTTTGATAAGTCTTTAGAATGAATCAGTAGTAAATGTATATTTATTTCTACAGATGGAATGTTTCCAAATATTATTCTACAGTTTCCCATAAAGAAAAAAACAATAATTTTGATTTTTTATGTTGATTTCAGCCCAAGCTGAGCAAACGATTATATTTGCATTGCATAACACTTAATACATATGCATTCTCATTGTATTCAATCAATAAGGTCAGCATTACAATAGTTCAAGTTCACAACACTTAATTCACTAAAAATGTATTGATTTTTTTATGCAAACGTGATTTACAAACAATTAGAAATTAATAAGATGGATATTTATAATTAATTATCGGCTCTTGTGAAGCACAGTTTAATTTTTGAAAAAAAAAGTACAAAAAATATCTGGATCTAGCTATTTTTAATAATTAATGCGAGTAAAATTAACACAGCTGATTAGATTATCTCTCAAAAATATTACTGCAAAGGTACTTCTTTCATATTTTATATAAACGAATGAATAAAATAGTGTAAATAAAATGTTGCAATTTGATAACCATGAACCGGCCGCGTTGATAACGCAGCTGGCAAACAACATTTTTTACATGTTAATCTTGAATGAGCTGTAATTATAATTAATGAGATTAACAAGTGCTATCATAAACAAATTTACGTTTTATATTAGTGTCTGTGTGGTTGATCTTATGCATAATTCTTTTAATAAGAAAATATTATCTTGATAATGGCAAATTATCGATTTTTTAGCTTTTTTATTTAATTTACATCTCAATTTTTGATTTTCGTGTTGACTGTGCTACATGATTTATTTCGCATCTAAGGAGTTAATTACACAATTTGATGTTTCCACATTATGATCGCGTCTGATTAATTAACACTTGTGGTTTTTACGACATGAAATTATCGCTTCTTTGCAACAGCTGGCAACATTGTTGTTGCATAATATATTTACACAAAACGTTTAATTTCGTCGAAAAAAGATTTCTACTTCAATAATTGTTATTAATAAAGTAATTATCATATTATGTATTTCTTATTTTTTTTGCAATGACAACAAAAAGAAACAAAGTTTCCAGAAAACAAGTTTAAATGTTTCAAAACTCAATTTTTGAAAATTATTTTTAATTACATTATTGTGTAATAATTGATATTGTGGAGGAATAAAAGTATAATTAGCTCTTTTCATTCAGTGTATTCAACGAAAAGCTGTATTGTTCTTTTCTTTACAAATAACTCAAAATAATAACTATAAATTAAGTTATTGTTGCAAATAAGTGCATATAAGTGATATGCTGTTTCAGATTATTCTTCAACTTTGCAATAATAAAGATTGAGCAATTTGAGTTATTTTAAAGAGAAATTATACATATATAATATAATTAATCTGAAGTTTAGAAAGTTATACCTAATATACAAAGAAAAAACGCCGTTTATTCTGTTTCTCTTTTTCTCTTTTTTTTTATAGATTGCATAAATAATATGAAAGATTTATTTATTAATTTTTTGAAAGAAAGTGCTATTTTTTGTTAATCTATTTCGACATTGTTAGACGTTATAAAGCGATGCACTGAGAGAAAAATATTGAAGTTTTGAGAACCAAATATTTCTTATAACATCTTCTTCGATATTTATTTGTTATAAAAAAAATGTATTTGTGAAAACGAAATATATATTTCTAGGAAATGCATCTTATTTTTTAAATTAATTGGCTTATTTCTTAGGAATAAAATTTTTGGAGTAAAATATACAATATTTTCCATTAAAAAATTTTAATTATTTTTCTCTAGTAAATGGTTTATTTAAATAGAACAAATTAAATGTTTTATTTTTAATAAATAAACTATTTATTTTTACGCACAGTGGATGTTATCTCTTTAAATAAGGTATATTTTACAGAAACATATTTCAGAAGTATATGTCATAGAATATTTTACCGAAATGTATATTTTGTTTTTACAAATAAATTTTTTTATAACAAATAAATATCGGAAAAAACGTCACAAGAAATATTTGATTCTTAATATTTCGACATTTTTCTCTCAGTGTGGTCTAACAGTCGCGGGCCCGTTTGTTTAGCGGCACGAAATAATCTGCAATCTGTACCGTCGCGTGTTTTCTGCCACGCGGGTTTATCGCGATCGTTAATACACCCTTCGTGGAAGGCATTTATCGGCAGATAATTAATTTCATTGCGTAACGCCGGGTTAATCGCTCATTAAAACTCACCCCGCCCCTGTCGCGTTGCCTTCTCCGAAAAGCGGGACACGCGCATTAATTCGACAACAGATAATTTTGATCGTGCCGTAATGCCGATAATTGGATTGAAAAACACGAGCCGGGTTGCGGCGATCGAGCCTCGGCGAGTATCGGCTCTCTACGGAAAGGTACGCTAATTAAATCATTACAGTTAACGATCGACAGCGATGACGACGACGATTCAACTTGTGTTACGTAGGCGGACTCAGCATTTAAATGAGTCGATGCGATAAAAACAGCGTTGAATGGCGGGAATATTGATGGATTGCGGTTGCATATTTCTGTCAACCATCGTTTGTTATTTAATAACGAAAGCTGGATGAGTTAGCAGAAGTACATTTTTTAATCACAACGAAGCGTTGCGTTCTCTTTCAATCATAGATTTCGACTATAGAAAGAGGAGGCTCTGTTATTAAAACTGTATAAAAAAGATTAAAACAACACTGTAGAAACACCATAAATTTTTAATAAAAATGAAGCTAAATAATTAATCTAAAATTTGAGTAATTGATTGAAACATACTTTCTTATATTTGTAACTTACTGATAACGAACAGTTGAAACGGAATAAACATATTGATTAAAAGCCTTGAATTAAATCTAGGGTCTTGATTTTTTCCTTGAATTTCTGAGTCGTAAGTCTTCATATCGGATTGATATATATATGTCAGTGTTAAGTATCACATGTACATAACACATATAATTACCGATTATAGAGAATAATGTGTCACACATTTTTTCTAAAATTTCAAGAAACATTATTAATTGTATTCTTATAAATTTACAAGTTTTTAGAAAAATACAAAAATGATGTATACTTTGACACACACACACACACACACACACACACACACACACACACACACACACACACACACACACACACACACACACACACACACACACACACACACACACACACACACACACACACACACTCTCTCTCTCTCTCTCTCTCTCTCTCTCTCTCTCTCTCTCTCTCTCTCTCTCTCTCTCTGTTGCATTTATTATACATAATACATTACAAAATAATTTTTTAATTTTTGTGATTATTATTAATTTATTATATTTTATTATTTTGACTTAAAATAATAATAATTATTATTAAATTGAAAATTTAAATTAACACACACACCATTGAAAAGTGTTAATCGATAAATTACTGTGAACGTATTTATTTAATATGAAATTAAAACAATGACTTATAAAAAATATATAATAGAAATGATCAACTCATGAAATCCAAATTGCATTCAGAACATTCAAAATGTGAATTGATTGTCATTTTAAAGTCAATTATCGAAAGATCTTGACCCGATATTCGATTGAACTTAATCGAACCCTATCAAGATCATAAGTAGGCAATGGGAATGAGGTGCGCATAAAAAATGTAAAATTAATACTATTTGCAAAATATTCATCATTGATGTCGTAAAAAGACCGATTAAATTGTGACGTCATCAGTTTGAAATCAGTAATATAAAACACTAAATAAGATTGCGATCATCTAATAATTCTTTATTTAATTATTACATGAGTGAATTTTGTTAATATGTAACTAATGTGTAATATATATATATTAAAGATTAAATGTTTTTGTATTGAAAGTGTTAATCGTTGGAATAGTTGTACTAAAATATTTATACTTATAAAAAGTATTGTAATGGTAGCAATTCGAACCATATTTTTAAAATTTTTATTACTTTGATAGTGAGATAATGCAACATCATGGAATGTTTTTGCTAGGTACATACATACATATATACAACATGCATATAATAATACCTTAATAATAGATTTTTAAAAGATGTTAAATATAAAATTGTTATAAATTGTTAAAAACGTTATACATATAATTTAAAAACAAAAAATATAAAATGTAGAAATTTGGTATTTCTTTACTATGCAAGAGAGATAGTAATAACGTAAATGTGAACGATCTGTCTTTGCAGTAAAATCTAACAAGCAATACGGTAGCTCGCATGATACGATCTGACGTTATCTTACTTTCTTGAAACAGTGGTCGAAGCAGACGGTAATGACTGACGACTAATTGCGCGATTAAAATTCAGGCACGTACCTTCCAGTTATTCGAAGAATATCTCAACGAGGTTTTTTCTCGGTGACGATTTACATAGATCAAGTTTAATTTAAAAAATAATTAAAAGTGTATTATTCTACGAAAAAGCGTCTAACATGGAATTTTCTCAGAAAAATTTATATGTTTAGAGAAAGATTTTACTTTATCGCATCGTTTATCAATTTTATAATTTAGTTATAAAAGTTATTTCATATAAATATCAGCTAATCTTATGCTATAAATGGCAGACGATATATTTTTATGAGGATGTTTAACTTTGGTTGCATCATGAGAGAACGATAAGATAAAATTGATTATAAATTAGTTTGCATATGTGTGTTTGTACATAGCTATAACCATCGGGAGATAAAAGTTGTTGACACAATCGCAGTGCAGCTTCAATTTTTATAAATAATGTGCCAATTATCGTAAATAAGATTTATCTAATTATAATGATGTGAGATATTTAATACTTTAGCTTGCTTACATACTAGCTGAAATTTTTTACAACATTGTCAGCTAAAGCTCAGTATGTCAGTTTATTCTATTTTAGTGTTATCTTCATTATGTTTCACAGTTCTCTTGTGCTTCTCTTACGGCCCGGTAGTTACGGCACTGCGAGTTGTAGTTCCACAAATTTACTTCCTAGAAGTTCTGTTTGGCTTTATAGATGCCTGATCTTCTAGATCCCTTTATCTGTGAATACTCGAAGTGCCGAGAGACATAGAACAAAGCTGCAATTAACCAATGCAAAAATGATATATCGCGGGCGGTTGCTCGCGAATGAAAGGGAGGCTAGCAGGGACGGACGGGCCACCAGACGAAAAAATTCGGAATATTTATGCTCGGTATTATTAGCGCACGTCGGCGATATCTCGGTGGGCATCGCTAATTAGCCCGCGCGAACGGCGCGGACCTTTCGGCAAACAGTGCTCGCTACTGTCTTCGAAGGTTCTTCGTCGGGTGCAATCAAGATGGTGGCGCCAACCACCCGGCGAGGTCGATTCCGAAACTAATTGCCACGGCTAATTTATCCCAACGACATATACGCACAGAGACGCCATTCTCGGATACCGCGTAATCGCGCTCGCGTAATCACCGCCTAGGAGATCCGCGCGGACGACTTCCTCACGTAGGTGCTCAAACTTGGACGAGGACACTGTGAATCGATCTCGATATTGCAGCTTGATATTTTATTGTCTGCGACCGAACGAGGTAGTTTACTCCCTTCATTTAATTTAATTATACGCTCGATGTTTCACTAATGATACTTTCTGTTCGTGACACCTGATAAAAATTCGATGAAAATAAAAGAACTTGTTACGAAGTTACTTATATTGCTATTGGAATCATTCAAGATCGGAAATTAAATTTATTAAAATTCTGCAAAATCTATTGTACTTTAAAAGTAATTCCGATATAAAAAAGCAACACTCCTGTAAAGAAAGAGTTCATTTTATAATATATTAATTTATACCATATATAATATAAAAATATTGGCTCTATATAGTGATTAAATTTAAACAATAATAAAAATAAAAGCCAATTAAGGGCCAACTGCGGGAGTCGACTCTTAATTGGCTTTCATTATTTATATTAATTTGTATTTAAATTTTTCATGTATTTATGTTTTCGATTTAAACTTTTTTTTATAAGATAAAAAGAGGATTTTTTTTGGAAGAGAGGGCACAGTGGGGAAAATAAATTGTACTGTGTTACGATAATACAATTTATTAAATAAACTCTGATCGTTATGTCTGCTTTACATTTATACAAAATTGGAAAAAAAAGAATCTTCTCCAAAGTATCGAGATTCATTCGTTTTTTTTTTTATTTGCATTCAGCGATGCAAATGCAACCCCATTTCTCGAATAGTATTACTAAGTATTATGTACAAAGTAATTAACGCGCGGTACATTAGTAATATTTACAATTCTATTTACAATAGTTTCCAGCCTTTTCAAGACAGGCGACATTGGCACAAACAAATTTTTCAACAGACTCGGTGAGCCTTCACTTCTTTAAACTAATACTGGAAAATATAAAACCGATGATGAGATTTCTCTTTCTTCCTCTCTCTCTCTCTTCGAGATCATTTTAAGATTGTTTATCAACGCATTGCAATTATGCAATTTTTAAGTCTGCCTTTTTTTGCGTAGCTGAAATTATTCCTCAGATGTGATATTCGATAGATTTTTCGAACGGTTTCTAACCGGTATCGAACATTATTCTTCTCATTCTCTCGTAGGATGCTGAGCGATTGTGTGATGAGGCGTCAACCCGGGATGAGACAGCATTCCAACGGGATAAAGTCCCGCGGGGGTTAAGATCCCCGGGTGCGTGCCGTAGAGCGCCGTGTGATGCTGTCTCACGGCCGACATTCTCAGCTTCTCGATTTCCGCTTCTTGTAAACGTTTCGCCTTGGCACGTCGGTTCTGAAACCAGATCTTTACCTGCAACAATAAATCAATTCTACTTTACAACAACGTATTTAGGGTGATGAGTTCCGACACGATGACTAATACGGGATACGGGTTACTCGCTTTGTGACTATTCTGGCACGACTTAATAATTTGAGATAGAACGACGTTGATATGTACACTGAGAGAAAAATGTCGAAATATTGAGGACCAAATGTTTCTTGTGACATTTTCTTCAATAGTTATTTGTTATAAAAAAATTTATTTGTGAAAACAAAATATATATTTCTGTGAAATATTCTGTGAAATATACTTCTAAAATATATTTCTGTAAAATATACCTTATTTAAAGAGATAACATTCACTGTGCGAAAAAATAAATAATTTATTTGCTAGAAATAAAGCATTTAATTCGCCTTATTTAAATAAACCATTTATTAGAGAAAAATACTTAAAATTTTTCAATGGGAAATAGCGTATATTTTACTCCAAATATTTTATTCCTAAGAAATAAACTAATTAATAAGAAAAATTAAATTTTTTATTTATTTAATAGAAATATATATTTTGTTTTTACAAATAAATTTTTTTATAACAAATAAATATGAAAGAAAACATTGTAAGAAATATTTGGTTCTCAATACTTTGATATTTTTCTCTCAGTGCAATTTTTAAATTCGTACGCGTTGCGGATGAGTATGTAATGTTATATATTATACATTATTAATGTTGTATATTATGCACAAGAAATACATATTAAAAAATAACTAAATACACAAAGTAATTTTAAACAAAATATAGAAAATAATTTATTTTCAAATTTGGAATTAATACAGACCAAAAAGTTTGTTGAATACCAGTAATAAAGTCTGAATCTATATTAATATTATAATTAGGGGAGAGAGAGAGAGAGAGAGAGAGAGAGAGAGAGAGAGAGAGAGAGAGAGAGAGAGAGAGAGAGCTGTATCAGCACAAAATTTGTTCGACATTAATTTGGAGTGTAATGGAAATAAATTTTATCAGTTTTATGGAATCGCGTAATTTTGTATAATTTTGTTCGACTGTTGGAACTCGCAACACGAGCGTTTGGCATCGCATGTAAAATCTTTAAAATAAACTGGAAGACAGAGGACATTAAATGCAATTTAAATGTCACTTTCGTCGTATAATTCTGGCAAACGACGTCTTGATACACCGCGATAAAGTTGAAGAGAGGAACTGATAAATAATCCGCGATATCGTGGCGACGGATCTGCGGCTATAAACGAACTGTTAATCCTCATTGCAATTTTATCGTCTATCTTAATCGAATAACTGACGCAGTTGTTGCCGGATCGTTTCGGAGCAGCAGCCCGCGCGGAAATGAGCTCGCGCTCGCCGTGCGTGTTCGTTCGTACGTACGTGCGAAGGCACGCGAAATGCGTTTCGGAAATCGTTGCCAGAGAATCGGGATCTCAGCCGGAGATAATTGGCCGGTCATCGCGTGCTATCGCGGAACGCGTTTCAAGCAATTTGTAGTCTATTAATAAAATTATTGTCCTTTTTGCCTTGTATCGCCGGCTCGGGTAGCGCGCATTTACGCGCGCTAATTACCGCGCATCTGGCAGCGCTGTACGGTTACCACACTATGTTCTGAGAGAAATGCACCGACTGTTTTGACTCGTGAATAGTATCCGGCTCCGAGAAAATAAAAGTGGCGAAAGATGTGGGGAGTATATACCGCCAGTGCCAGTTTGAGATTCTAGCGGACGCCGCAGGAAATCAGCCGTCGCGCCGCATCTCGAAGAAATTACGATTTTACAGCGAATCGGACACTAGTGTATCAATGTATTAATTTTACATAACGACATAAACCATTTACGATTTTCGTTATAAAGTACTCTAAACTTTAATTCTTCTGACAAATTATCTCGATGAAGCCTTGTAAAAATACTTATAATAACAATCTATATAATAATCTACAATAAATGATCAATAAATTAAAAATGAAAGTGATGGTAATAGAATAATCGTCGATAAAAGTTGAGCAAGTCGATAGGTTATTTGCTAGTTAATAAACATTTGCGAAATCACGTTGGTATCTCATACAAAAGATTAAAGAAATTGACTCTTAAAAAAGAAGCAACCATGCTTTGAATGCATGTAAGCTAACGCTTTATTAGCAAATTTATGGTTATATATATTTATATTTATAAACTTAAAAGTTTCGGAGCGAATGCCAGTGTCTGTTAAGAGTAATCTGACATCAAATTTAGACATTCCATCAAGCATACGCGTATGCGAAACAATAACAGTAGATTTTTACCTGTGTCTCCGTAAGGTGCAGCGACGATGAGAACTCTGCCCTCTCGGCGACGCTCAAGTATTGCCTCTCTCTGAACTTCTTCTCGAGGGCTAGCAACTGCTGGGTCGTGAAGGGCGTTCTGGGCTTTCGGTTTGGCTTGTGCTTCCTCAGGTTGCATTTAATCTTAGCTGGCTCGCCGTTCTCTGAAAGAAAAAAAACAGAGGAACACGCTTTCAGTCGAAGTGCATGTTGCGCACGAGAACAGCGAGGAGCATTATGCTCGTACGAACAAACTGACGGACAGATAGTTCTCTCTCGAAGGTGTTCCGCGGGATAGGTAGGCCAACGGAGGAAAGGGCCCCGAGACCGCAATGTCCCGTTTTTGTCGGCCTCGAACCGGCGGAATAGCCCGGCGAGGGCAAGCGCGTCTTTTTAGGGTGCAATTCATAATTTTTCCGTCGGAACGGCGCCGCAAACTGGCCTCATTACTTTTTTGCCGGCCGACCGCAAAATTCCGGCCGCGAATTGTTTCTACACGGCCGGGCCGCGGCTACCGCTCGCATAAGAGTGCCGATCGTAACGCCTGCCTCGCGCGAAGGAAGACGTCGTTGGCGAGCTTGATATTCTTCGCTCGCTGTTTAGAAAAAGACATCGGTTAATTGCGCGTATATGATTTTTTGGTGGTTAACGTTGCGTTATTTTGCTAGCCGTAATCATAGTAAAATCTTGTATATTCAACAGAAGCATATTAATATACTCGTTTCTTTGGATAATTCTGGATTTTATTAGTACCGATTTGCTAGATTTACATAGATAATACCTTAATCGGGAAAGAAATCCCGTGAAATTCTTAAAGTGTGTTACATTACAAGATTTATATGATGCAGACAAAAAATTCTTTTCTATTACTTTTATAAATTTATTTAGAAATTAATACGAAAATTTTATGCGCGCGCTTCTTTAATTTATAATATCAGTATATATAATATTATTATTATTAAATTAGTATACAAGATTTTAAAACTTTTAAATTATTTCCCAATAAAATCTAAATCAATTATTATTTTATTTAAATTCTATAGTATATAGGAGAGGAAATAATGTGGATATATTTAATATATATTTTAAATGTCTATAACAACTGTCAATATATAGAAAATATCATCTATGCTTCCACGCTGCGTTCAGATTGATCTACAGAGCAAAAAGGAATACGGGGAGTCCGGTATCGGAATATATCGGTTATATTCCTCGAGATTTGTCTCGAGACAATTGACAGATTTGTAGAGCGGAGGTGAACAGCTTCTGTACCGAAACAGCAAGCCGAGATCACGATGAGACAAAAGGCCACATCGTCGTTGTCTTGACAGTTGCCGTTTCTGAATTTCAAATTCGTCGTCGGAACCGCCCTTCGCTCGCCTTGCCTCGTCTTGTTCTCCTCGTTCCTCCCTGTCGTCGCTCCAAGATTCTCTACGCATCAGCCTGGACTTATAGCACAGTAGTATGCGTCATACTCTATCCTACTTTGGAATTGTCCTTTGTATACGTTCCTCACCGCTCGCTAAGGGTTCCAATTAGTCTCGGCATCTGGTGATCTCTTCGCGTCGCGGGGCCACCAAAAACACGGAGGCCGATTTCAATCCGGAGCTACTGATCGGGAATGTGCATTCGAAATAATTAGCTGATTCCGACGAGATAAGCGTGTTCCACGAATGCAACGATCATCGGATGTAGTGCAAAACTGGAAAGGGAGGAACGTGAAGGTTTGGTGTCTTTTATTGCATTGCATAACCGAAAGGATTAACGTTCTTGATATAATCATGTTTGATTTCCATTTCCAGATACTATGCTTGTATATTGGTAATATGCTGTGTCTTTTAAACAAGAATTTTATTAAAATATTTATACAAATACGCGCTCGCGCTTGTGTGTGTGTGTATCATATTTTTATTTAAAAAAACACGAGCCTTTTTATAATATAATAGATGCAACTATAGGATTTAAAAAATAAGAAAAAATTTATTTTAAAAAACTTTAAATTTTTTAAACATAAATATTTTAAAATAAATTTTTATATTTAAAATATTTTTACATTTGAAATATGTAAATTAAAACATTTTAATTTTTGCGTTATATATAATTTAGCGAAAATATATAATGCATATTTTTTAAACGCTATAATTCGAAAGCAATATTTTCGAATAAATTGAGCATTACTTATTTAAATGTTTGTATAATTTACAGATGACTAAACTTAAAGATAAACTATCTAAACTTTGAAAGACTTGTACCATCGGTAATTTTTTTTTTACGGTACAGAATCACTTATTTAAGATAATCACGATAAAAGAACGGTAGCGTAAAACTTTGAAGGGGTGCGCCGATCTGTGAAAATACCCTCTACGAGAGTTCATATTTCAGAATTATGGCATTTTACCCGTATCATATATTTCACATAGGGATCTTATTTTAGAATTTTATGTTTATAACAGAACACAAGTGTAGCTATTTTTATTCTCGCAATGAATTTTTTTTGTGCATATCTGTATTTCTAAATATATATAGATATTAATGGTTGATTATATATTATTAATATATATGTTTAATTATATATTTTAATGTTTAAATTTCTAAATGACTGCTCTTAGATATATTAAGTGCAATGTGTAAATGTAATTATTACGTACAAATTAATCTATGATAATTGAAGAATTTGTAGAAAATTGATGATAAAAAATTCACTCAATTGTTATATCAAAAACTGATTGTAAATAAAAACTTTTACATTAAAAAGAAACTTCCAAAAAGCTATTTACAGAATAGTTAACATATAGAGACAAAACAGTTAATTAAATTTGGTAGTAAAAGTGATTAAATGTTTATGTGAAGACCATCAAGGTTTTATTGCGTAACAATATTAAATAAATATTTGACTTATCATTTATAGAAGCGTCCTTTCATAACAGTCATTTATTAAAGCGAGAATGCGTGAGAATTGTTTGGACTAGTCGAGCGACGGTAGGCTATCGTTCCGCAGCTGAAGTGATTGTTAGAGACTCCGTATTTATTTTTCGATTATTTGATTTATTTTGGGACGTCTTTCTGTGATAATTACCCATTGTTTCGTGAAAAAGTAAAATGAGCAAAAATGAGTAATTAAGTTCAAGTCTGTGTTTTTAGTTAGTTTTGTGATGAGGCAAAATGACGACGTAAATTGCCTCTTTAACAATCGTCTTTTCGTAATCCGCAAATCATTTAATTAATTATCACCAAAGATAATTTATTTATTGCAGTCGTGTCAAATAGTTAAAAAATATATTATATGTCAATTAATACTAATTATTCATATTAAAACTATAGAGATTTACGATTTCAAAACTTGTAAAAAATTACTTTGATAAACTAAGTAATAAGTTGTTATAAGCTGTTGAAGTATTGAGTTGTAAAACCGTAAACAGAAAATACATTTGCGTGATTTTACCACGAGACAGCCTTCTATAAAGCTTATGTTTTCAGAATATCATCACGTTCAACATTACGTATCGATAAGGAGTAAAGTTGTCTGGATTCTAGCATCGAGAAATTGCCACCCGTAAACCGCATCTGTAACCGCGTAATTGCTTTAGCCGCAATGAACCATGAAAAGAATCTATCGAGAAACACAAGGGCGATTGGCACTCCGCCAAGGCTCAAAGACAATCGCAAACACAATTGTCGTGATATGGCCAAATACTTGACTCCTCGAAATTAACGTTAGAACGATTAAATGATTAATGAACTATTTACGAAATGATTAACTATTTAAGACAATTCTTATTTGGAACATAGAAGAAAATGAGATTTCTCTCGCGAATGTCCTTTTTTTCTCTCATTTTAGAGTATCATCAATGTGCAGATTAAAATCTTTAAATATATATGGGGACGCATAAAGTTAGTTTATTTCGAATTAATTTCTTAGCGTTGAGATATTTTAAAGGAAAAACATATAAGTGGCTAAAAAAGTCTTACCGTTTAGAGGAGCATGATGAGAGAAGTGAGAGGGGAAGAATGTAGCAGTGGCCGCGGCCGCTGCGGCCGCCGCGGCGGCTGCAGCTGCATTTTGATGTCCGCCGCCCCAGACTGCAGGGTGAAGACTAGGCGGGATCTCTGGGATACCGCTGATGGTGGCAAAACCGCCGAGATAGGCCGGTGTCGGCCTAACTGGAGTCGGGCTGGACGGATGCTGATGCTGAAGGTCCTCCACGTCAACCAGTCTGCTTTCGTCGTCCTCTTCGATATCGTCCGTTTCTGAACACCTCGAGCGGGCCTCACCGTGGGAGCTGCTTCTCGGTGACTGCGAGCCGGCATCCTGGTGATTGCCGATGATCTTCGGAGACGAGGAACATCCTACCATGGGTTCTGGTGTAGAACTGGCGTCGGTGGACGGATGCACGCGATAGTCCACGCTACCACAGGTCGATCGTCTGCCGGGTGACTCGACATTGCAGGCATAATCGATTGCCTCGGGATATCTCGGTGGTGTTCTGGACTCTGAAGTATTGTGAGGGGAGATGCAATGAATTAATCTAGCTTCTTGATTAAGATTGGGCGACGATGCCAAAGTATATCTTGACGTTTTGAAGTCGCACGGATGTTTCAACATACGAGGCTCCTGTCGAATCGACGCGTACGAGACGATCGGCGACGATCTGGGCGATGTTAGAATCGCAGAATCTTGCCTCGCCGTAGGTTCCGTCTTTCTGGTATCCGCCAGCAGAGCCGCGACGGAGAAGCTTAATCGAGCCGGTTTAGGACTTGCCTGCAACGCCTGAGCCTCGTCTGACGAGTCCGGACCGGTTGATGCAGGCGTCACCGGCGAGGTCATCCTTATTACTGTCATTCTTAGATGTCGATCGGTCACGCTCCGTTTCGATTAGCACTGCTTGATTTCGCAATGACGAATGCTTCGATATTTCCAATTCTAAACAAAAGCTATTTGCTCATTCCGCGACGAACCAGAAGCTCGACGATGATTCACTGCTTCACGATTGATTCCTCACTGACTCGCGCATGGTCCTTTACCCGGAACCCGGAATCCGGAGTTTGTTAACGGTTAGCTCCAGAGAAGGACGCGCGCGTGGCACATCGATCACACCACCAGGGATAATCGCTCGACGTTTGACAGTTCTCGTGGATCAATGATCGTTGACCAGCAGCTCTGGATAGCCTCTAGCCAAGCCGAGCTCTCCGTGTGGACTGAGTTTGACCGCTCAGCCAGCACCGCCCTGATTTTTCCTTTTGCCTCCGGCTAAGCGCTTGTGGTGGGGTCGAACGCTCGTCGACGGAAGAGAGGTCTCTTCGTGGAAGTGGGGAATCCGGACGGTAGAGCGAGAAGGAGAGGATCAGAATGGGGCGAGGCTGGCAACTACTAACGGGGGCATTCCTCGCGACGCTCCGCCCCTGTGGCTGGGACTCAGGAGCAGGCGGAATTATCTATACAGCGATTTTTGTGCCGAGGGATAAGTTTCTCTTGTGCAAATGCGACGTGCCGTCACGGAGCGGGAACGGGGCGCGGTAAGGGGGACGGCGACGAGGGAAAGATTTAATCGCCACTCGCTTTACTATGTCGGAGACGGTAATGAGCGCAATTGAGCAATTAGGCGGGGTGATTAAGATTGAAAAAAAAAATTAAGAGCGCGGATGAGATAGTTTTCAATTGTCGTTGCGCTGAATGACACCGATAAAGCGAAGAGATCATGCTCTTTAATCGATACGAAGCATCGTTGTGAAAGCAAAGTAAAAACATCCCCAAAAAAACTTTGATTTTTATATCGCGCTACGTTTCTCAGAAATACTTTGTTAATTAATCATTTACTTAACAATTTGTGATAGGGAATTTAATTATGAATTAAGATAATACTTTAACATATAACATTATTTTTAATATATTTACAAGGAAAGACGAGATTGTTTGTTGTGCAATTAATTTTTACTCAACAGATTTCATTTGAAGCAAAAGTCGGGATTCATGATTTTAAATTCAGCAAAGAACTTGCCTTTAGAAATTAATACACTATTGAACTTTATTATCATTTTTGCTAAATTAATAAGCGATTATTTGCGTACGTCGGTCTCAATTAATTTTGACGTAATTATTATAATTTTCCAAGATAAATGCCATAATTATTATAAATACGATTTAAAGTATAACGCATTAAATATAAATCAAGTCGTAAATGTAAATCAATTAAGTCGTAAAAATGAAATCGTGATCCCAACAAATATGCGAGACGCGAAAGTATGAGAATTTCTGAAATTTTGGCCGTGTCTTTCCGGTTCAGTACGGCGATACAGTTTGCTCGCGCATATAGGTAGACATATCGATTCGCAGTCGAACGTCAACCCCTCTCAGTCTCGAGACTTCCCTCTCAACGTTCAGCCCCTAAATCGAGCCGTCGCATCCTCGCTCCGCGTCGCCGCATGTCGGGAGAGATTTTTGGGGTTCGTCCGTGGTGCTCGTTTGTTCTGACGGTGCGCTGAGATTCCATCGTCGCGCACCCGTCCGTCATATTTACGGTGGCTCCGTCACGTAACTTTGCGATAAGCAAAAACAAATGAGTCCCGATAGGGGTGCCGATAAAGCACCCGTCGTACCCACCGAATAAAACCTCGCGGACGTTCTTCCATTTTCACGGAATTGGCTGGTGCCGTAAATTTCATCGCGCGGAAATCCGCGCGGCGTCTATTTTCGTCGCTTTATCGGAATCGATGCCGAATTCCGAAAACGTATCGCGCCCCAGCGCGAACAAGTTTATATCGTTACTTTATTCGTAACTTGATCTCTACTAGGCAAAAGAATATCGGGACGACAATGCACTTTTGTTTCATCTTAATAAAGACAGACGAAGTTATTAATAACGAATAAAAATTTTGTGAAAAATATATTTTTTCGGTATAAAACAAATGCCCGAGTGTCTCTCAGGGATTATTTTAGTTATTATATGTAGAATGCTTTGTGACATTTGATGATACTGGTCTATAACAGCTTCAACTAGAATAGAAATATAGATAATGCATTGTTTAGTTGTCTTTCTAAGAAATTGTTATACTTGTCCGTCGATATCATCACAGATGCGTTTTCGCGTTATACATAACGAGTAAGTATATAAGATTCGTGATTCGCCGCCGGTTAACTTCTTCCTAGCAGCTAAATCGGTAGACTTACAACAACGCGATATTACGTTAGCTGCACGCTCGGCAATCGGGAAGAAATCACGTCGGCAATAAAGAGGCTCATAAACTCCCGTAACAAAGCACTTCGCTATCTTTCGTTACTCGGGGCATTAATGTTTACAGGCCATTGACTTTTAAATTCGCTTCCGTGAGCATATCTATCCCGTTGTCCTCCCAAGATAAATTTGCGTGTCCGATTGGGGAGGTCATAACTTCGTGCTCGTGGATTGACTTTTAAAAAATTAATTATAGTATTCATCGGAGTATTCCGAAAATATTTAAATTGTCAAAAACGTTTTTTGTTATGGAGAGGATTCTCTTTTATTCTCAAACTCATGGTAGTTGTGGAATAACATGCATTTTAAAGAAGAGGAATTTTACTGAATTTCATTAAAAGTAAAATGCTCCATGTTGTCCTATGATTATCATAATAAGAGTAAATTCTAAAAATATTTCTCTCCATGCACGTGTCATTTTGCAAAGAATTTTTGATACTAAGATAATTAAATAAATGAAAATTATATCGACTTTATATTTAATTTTCTTAAAAAGAATACAAGAAACACACCGTGTTAAAACATGTGTGATCACATCCTGATAACATCTTAAATAAACTAGCTACCGTGTGTGTTCATCATTACGATGTAATCTTTCGCAGGAAACGAGTGTTTTTGATTAGAGCACATCGTGACGGTAGGATCGTCGTTATTAAACATCGTCTTCCCAATAATTAAGGAGGACACGAGCGAGATCGGGAGATGCCACTGGTGCGGGATGGAGAAGGATGAGCTAATTTGGATGGTTACCAAGGCAAACGATACGTTAAATAGATAGGACGGGGTAAGCGGTGGGGAACCCGACATAATGAGGACCACCCGCTAGCACCGTAAGACCTACTCGGTACACGTACTCGGTGTATCGCAAAATTTCATTTAAACCTTCAACCGTCGTTTGTTGCAAACATTTTACATCTAATACTGATACAATCGTTGATAATCTTAATTCTGTCATAAATTAGAGTATAATACTGATGAAAGTAATGCTACTATAAGTAAATTTTCACCCAGGTGTTAATTCAGGTTCAGTACAGTTTTTGTTGTAAAAATTTTTATAATTTACAATAATATTTGATAAGATGTTTTGTGTAATAGTGTTATTTCAAATATTTCAATACTTTACAACACCTTGCTGTAAAGTAGAAAAATCTAACAAAATTCTTTGAAATGTAGAAAAAATTCTTAACTATGTGAATAAATTTTTACCTAGAGTTATTATTGTTAGAAAAATATGAGTAGGGCTGTACAGTTAATATAAATAATTTTTTATACGTAATTAATTTATAAGTATATCTATACCTATTAATATCAAGAAATCTGCGAATTAGTTTGAGAAAAGATTAAGTTCAATTTCATTTAGAGATAATGTAAATATACATAAATACTATTTTGTGTGTACACATTAATATTCTATAAAATTACAAATAATTAAAAAACTGAGGTATACACACACACACACACACACACACACACACACACACACACACACACATACGAGTGACGTAGCATCGAGACACCCTATACGTGCAACTTGCCACGAGTTGGCTGTTAATTATTAGCGAGCCGCTATATTGAGCATGAAAACAGTATTTCTTTTGGGCAGAGAAGATTCAAGTCAAATTGGCGTTAAAATTGCAATCACGGTGGTCCGTCTTTCTCGCTTCGCCCCGCTCCATCAGCTCGTTCCTCGTTTCCTCTCGTCCACAGAATTAGATCGTCTATTCTCAGAGAAAACGCGCACGCTCACTGCTCAGCTCTAATAGCCGTTTAGAGGGTTAATTTCTCTTGGAGAGAAAAAAAGAATCTGGTCATGGGAGTGTGCTCTTGCGCTTTTTGCAGTTGATGCGCCACTTATATTACGATGATGAATATCGAGCGAGTCAGAAAAACAATTTTACTCATGAAACATGTAGATTTAAAAAAGTGGAAGGAATTTAAATAGTATTTTATACGTTTGAAAATTTATTGAAAAAATTTTTAAGAAAAAACGATTTTACGTACCTTAAATAATAATATTCATATAAATACATGGAGAAAATTTTATAATAAAAATTACTATGGTAAATAGTAAGTGCTGATCAAGGAAGAAATTATGACAGGTTTTACTATGTTTTCCATCAACTTGCTATAATATTTACGCTACTTATGGTATAATTCTCTGAAATTTCTTCTTATGGTCCGTACTATCGTACATAGCAATTTCTGATATAAAATTTTCTCTGTGTAATAAAACTTTCTCTTTTTTAAATTTATTTTATCTGTATTTAGTTACCGCATATAATTATTTTACTTTTATTGATGATTAGATTATTGAAAAATTGAACCTTATTTTTATCTTTTTTTCATACACACACACACACACACACACACATCTTAAGTTGTATTTCAAACTTATTATCGAAAAGATTGCATTTTGTAATCTCGTGAGTTTGTACCTTGCGAGCGCACATTCCGCGCTTGTCGCGTTTTATAATTCTTTCTTCCGTACTTTCGATTCGATTGGGCTCTTTGAAGCATCGCGTGCCACAGCGTGTACCATGCCCATTTCGCGAATCCGGTGCACGATCGCATTTGCACGGAAAGCCACGACGGACGGAACGTTCCTCGTTTGTTTCAGATTTCTGCCAGGAAGCACGCCGTCTCACCCTCCTACCTGACTCACCCTTTCCCATTTTGTCTCTATCTCTCTATTTCCCTCCTCTTGGTTGTATAGTCAGACGGCAGCCGCAGGAGGGCAGTGAAACACGCACCCGTTTGTATGCACGCAGAAACCGTAAGCGACTTCGTTTCCCGCTTTTTGCGAATGGTCCACGAGCGCTCGCGTAGCCAATAATTGAATATTGAAGCCGGAATAGCGTAGGTGGAGACAGAGAGACGCACACAGAGAAGGAAAGAGAGAAAGAGAGAGATGAGGGAGCGAGAAAAAGAGAGCAAAGCAACGAAGGGGGAGGGAGAGAAAGCGGTGCAGTGTATAACAGGATAGGCAAGGATGAGAAGGGGAAGAATCACGGGGTTGGGTACGGTCGATGGTACCGTATGGAGGGTGGCCTGGGAGGAAAGGGCGGAAGGAGGGAGGGGGAGTGAGCGACAGTGCAAAAGGCGAATCCGCGAGAGTCGCGGCGATGGGGGAGAAAATCGATATTTTAATTGGACAAAATAATTGGAACGAGCGAACGAATGGAAGATCGTAATCTCCGAGCTCCCCTTTGTATATTGGCGAACCTGCACGTCCCATCCAATCCTCCCTCCGATCTCCCATCCTCCCTCGCGACCCTCTACTGTCCCGTCCTTCCTCTGTCTCTTTCTCTCGCTCTTTCCCTCCGCGATGTATCTCTTGTTCGCCAAACAACTCTCCCTCCTGTTAACGCACTCCGCTCGCTCCCTCCCCTCCCTCCCCTCCCTCCATTTCTACTATATCGCGTGGATGTACGTTACGCGACATTAATGATCACTAGAGGAGTATACAATGAGATTTAAGACTCATACGTCTGAGACCATTAATTACTCGCAATTATCAATACGCAATTTGAGGCAATCGGGAAATATGAAAGAACGAAAACATTTTTTATTTAATTATGCCTTTCTTTATTAAAATACAACATTTAATGCAAAATAAAGTAAAATTTGCATACTATTACAAAAAATGTGATGTGTTTGGATTGTCTAGCATTTATAGGAATTTAACCATCGAAAGAAAATCAAATTTATTATTAGTCTTAAACATTAATTTATTTTTGTTATCTTCATCTATTATCTTTGTTTTTTTTTTTTTATTAAAGCACAAAATTATCTCTGCAGTCGACTCCATTCGGCAGCATATAAAAATAATTGTTTATTTATATCGGCATACAGCGGGCAGATTTATACCACGTGCGGACGTGAGTGGCGGTAAACGAAGCGCGTCGAACGGATAGCGCGTAATGTCCGATAATTTCGCGTTGTTTCAGTTAATTAAATTTCATTTTATCCACCCTCCTCTCTAAGCGGTTTACGCGCGGCGGTTCATCCCCTGCCGGTTTGACAGTTGACCAGCAGCGCGATAGCGAGCGCGCCGTCGAGCCGACCAATTTCATCGCCGCCGTCTCGTAAAATTAGAATACGTCCGAGGAAAACCGCTGCCGGCCGTGCCGGAACTTCAAAGACTTTCGCAAAATCCCCGACTAACTGGCCTTAAGACGCTGCGACTTTCGAGGTGAGATCGTTTCGCAGCAAACTGCGGTTTCGCGAGCCACCGGACATTGAAATATTAAATTATTACTCATTGGCTGAACCGTATATTTATTGGCTATTACTGTTCCATCTGAATTTAAATTACCGCTACATTAGGTACGATATTATAAGAATATTTGTTCTCATACCAGCTAGTGTATTAAGAAATTATTATATTAGCTAAAACAATTCTCGAATCAGCTAAATTAGTGCTTCATTGTGTAGCGTACACAATTTTCTCTTTCCTTTTGAATAAAATCTCGTACTAATTATAGAAATTAGAGAATAAAAGTTGATTTCGTCAAATTTAATACCAAGTTTCCGATGATTCCCTCATAAAGAGAAATTAATATGCGGACTCGGCAACTCTTCTGTTCCGCGCGCGCGTGCGTCGAGGAACATAATTTAAAAATAAAATGGAAAGAATGTCACCGCAAATGGAATAATAATTTCCAATAATTATCCACGTTTGCGTTTTATACATCGCAAAATAAAAGAATCTTGTTTTGCGCGATCGATTTATTTGATCGGATTAAAAAAATGGAGAATGCGGCGCTACATAGCGCGCGTGGTTCCAAGTCACCCGTTGTCGCGGGCAATTACGTAGGGCCCAAATATTTTCGCTCCGATTTCGTCCGGCGTGAAATGGAGCGTCGCGAAGGGGGGTGGGGAAGTAGAAGGACGGGAAGGGTCACGGCCGAGGATAAGGGTCTTTGCGCCTCTGGCGCAGTCGACACCTCCACACGTGCTCGCCATGCGTGGCTAGTTAGAGAGCCACGAGAGGCGCCGTATATCGGTGGTTATATACTTGTTAGCCCTTAACCGGTCTCCTCCCCGCCTTTTCCTATCCGCCTTTCGGGTTTTTGCGGTGCCTCGATAGTCCATTTGTTTCGTTCGCGGGCTTCCGGTCTTAAAAACGTCGCGCCGGCGATAACTTCCTCTCTCCGTTGTTCCCCGAACGATTCCTTCGTAAAGCGGAATTAACTTGCGGTTCTTCATTTGTCATCGAGTAGTATAATTAAGATAAAATGAATGCAAATAGAAATCAATGCACAATAATTTTCAGTAACGCGGTGTATATGATAATATAAATATTAATATTTATATTATCACTTAAAAAAAACAATTAACAATATTTATTATGGAAAGTCTTATTGTCCCATTTACAATTGCTATCTGCGTAATAATTAAAATTTAATTTCTTAAAAGTCTTGCTGAAATAATAAATGTAATATAATTCACCGTTTTATTTGCAAATGTATCAAAAGCAGATCCCTGAAAAATTGAACGAATGCAATGATATGAAGGCAGACGGTAAGCCGAGGATAATAGCCGGCAGCGGCACGTGTTCATCACTTATACACGCGCGGCGCTTCACAAGGCATACCGAACTGAAATCTTCTCTTGCTCGTCAAGGATAAGTATAGCCAGCCTTCATAAGTAGCCATTCGCACTTGTCGGTAATAGCCCTTAAGGAGCGCCTCTCGAACGTCACGCCTGCAAGATCGCCCCTCGAACCGTCGTAACGAGGGATCACGGCCTCATCGGAGTTTTCACACGAGTTGAGAGCTTTGGGAAATCATTAATATCTCTTGTAGAGGGCGGGTGCGGCGCTTCGCACGCATCCGCTTTAATGGGATCGTGCGTTTTCGCTTTACCGTGCCACCACTTAGCGGCCGCTTCCGCCCGGCGTAAAAAGGTTTCGTCACTTTTCGGCGCTTTTTAGGCCGGTGTGTCGAGGATTTATCGCGTGTTTAGATTGAGACTTGCGTGTCTCGCTACATTCAAACGTAGCGCAGGCATAACCGTAGCGATAGAACGTCGAGAGAAAATTATTCTGCTGTTAGATCGCTTTGATGTTTCGGAAGATTACCGATATCCACGTCGTCTCTTTCTTAAGTTTTATTATCAAAGCCGGTAACTTTGGAATGAAACGAGAAGTAATCCGAAACATAAATTAATCCCCAATCCATTAACGTAGATTTAAATGAATGGAATTTTATCTTGACTCTATCTAAACGTCATCAACACATTTCCAAAATGTGTTAGCAAAATAACCCGCTTTACCTGCTCACGAGAAATGATAAGCTTATATTACCGGACAATTTCTATAATACGATACAATAAGTGTAAAAATTTCACTGGAGAAAGTGCGGAGACCGAAAGAGACGAAAAATTCGAGAGTAAAAAGAATACGACGGGACAGATGTGATACATATTAATCGTTCGTTGAGCAATTACCCAACGCTAATGACCGAATTAATGATCACATTTGTACTAACGCGTACGTAAACGGTATGATTGTAATAACGTGTTTTTTTAAATACATTTTATGATCCGCATTTAGCAGTTATATCGCAAATTACGGGCGGGAAGATGCAATTAGTGCATAAGAAAGCATTCGGAGGAGACACACTGCGGACCACTTTCCCGATTTCACAGAGACATTCTGGATTCGCGTTCTCACATGCTCGCACGTGTGAGAACGTAATTCTTTCCCAGGACTCTTCAAAGAGTGTCCCTTGTTCTCCTATCGATATTCTCGCGTACGCAGCTCGTAAAACGCATCCCCGTCGCTCGCCCCGTCGACTATGTTTAGCCGAGACGTTTTCGAGATGAATGTTCGCTGCGTGTCTTCGTAGTCTCGTTAGCATCCTTTTTTTCGCGTCACCGGCACTCGCGTGCTATTCTTTGTCAAAGTTTCTCTTCTTTGCTCTACTCACGATGCAATGAACAAAATTCCACTAATTATAAACAAGATACAGATAGAATTTTAATAATATAATTATACATATATATATACATATAAGTGCAGATAAGTGCAGAATAAAAACAAATACATGTCTTTAGATGAATAATGATTTTGAAAATAATTGTGGCTAAATAAAACAACAAAAGTGAAAATCGAAAATCTTAAAGTTATAAAAATTTGCACTAGTTTTAAATTGGTTTTTATTAAAATAACATCTTTCTCAAGTTTGAGGAATTGTCCAATATAATTACTTCTCAATATTTTTTGTAGCGGATCTTGCTCAGTCGCAGATGTCATAATTAAGTTAAACCTTAATTAAAAGTCGTCACGTCTTCCGCTAATTTTCCCTCGTCGTAGACAGAAACGACGGAAGGTGAAGAAAGGGCTGGGCAATGGTAGGGCCGGGCAAAAGCATCCGCATAAGCGCGAGTAGTTAACCCGCCGTTTAACGACAGGAAGTGTTGCTCAAAAGGAACATGTGTTTCGGTGTTTCGCATGCATTCGTAATGATTACACTGGTGTTCGACAAGTCCCTCGTTATTTCCCTCTTAATTATAGACGACCGGCCGAGCTTGAACGTGCCCGCGCGAGATTATTTTCCCTCGTCTCTTTATCCCCGTTTCCTTTCCTTAATTCCACAACCGCAGGGAATCGTCAATCTTTGTTTGCGTAATTAAGTCATTTGATAAACGACATGCACGTAACGAATTTATAGAAACAAGTTTGCAATTGATCTTTATAATAATATAAAGTCTGCATAGCAGACATCTCTTTACAATTGAATATTCGATTCGTTTCACATAAACGAGTAATATTGGTCATCATAATTATGCACTCTAGCATCATAAATTAAAATGAGTCGTTAAATCTTGAAGTTAAGCTGTACGAACAAAATCGTTTATGGAAACGTGCGAACATGAATTGATTATGCAAATAAACCGAAGCACTCGGTCGGTTAGTGTGAATCTTTGCTATCGGTCGTTTATCTTGTCCCGCGACAGTAAGTAAGTTTCGATATTTTACAGCGTTATGACTTCGTCAGGCCGCATTATAGCCGAGAATATCGGCTCGGGGCGATATAAACTGCCGTACGGCTGACCGATGCGCGGGACCAGGACCAAACAGCGACAGAGCATCATAATCGCCGATATCTTAATGATCGCGCGATGACAAAAAATTATGCGGCCGGAGACGAACGCGCGATGCGAAGGTGATGCGCGAATAAACGAGCGAGGAGCTGCCGTGAAAAAAAGAGGAAACGAAAGAGCGAGAGAGAGAGAGAGAGAGAGCACTGCGCTCGGGCGGAGGCTTCTGGTTTTCTCGCGGGCCGACCGACGCTCGTTTCGCAATTTAAATTCTGCCAGACACCCTTAACCGTGGACCGGGCACGAAATAAAAAGAACACGGGGGGGGGGAGGGAGAGAGGGGGAACGAACGTAGGGAACGGCGAATGGCGAAAAGAGAGCAATCCGCGAGCGCGACAGCGCGGCGCAGCCAGCAGCGGCGCTGCGACAGGAGCGTTTGTTTTTTGAAGTCTGTATTGCTTACAAATGTCCCGTTGTAAAAAGTGAACAGCACGGTCCTAATGAGTCTGGTTGTTAAAAGACCTCTCCCCCTCCCCCTTTTTTACGCCCCGCGCGCTTCTTCCCGTTTCTCATCGTTCTCTCGCGGAGGATCCATTAAAGTGACATTGTAGGCTGCGAGCGCTTCTCCGCGCAGTTTTCATGCTACTTTTGAATCGCTTCTGGTAATATGGTGGAAACTATGTAGCTCATATTAGATTTGTTCTTTGTCGCTGCACTGCTGTACTGGGTGCAATAAGTGAGAATGAGAAAAAATATATTTGTCTCATTCTAACTTATTGCACCAGTGCAGTAGTGCAGCGACAGAGAACAGGCCTATTATTTTACCTGATGGCGTGGTTAGTCCAATTAAACGGACGAATCACGCGCGAGTATTAAGTTTTCCATGGACGTAATAACTGGCATGAATTCGTCGTAAAATATTCAGATATTATTCTGGAAAATTATAGGCAATTTCGTTTATAAGCTGATTAATGAAAACGCGAGTTCACAGAGTCTCTCGATGCGGGATTACGAGAACGAACGATTCACGGTGTGGAATTCCCGATAAAACCGGCGGCGCGGCGAGAGTACTCGGTGCGCCGGATTTCGGTCGATCTCGGATATCCCGGGCGCCGCCGCTAATACTCGATAGCCTCAGCGCTTGCAGTTGGTTCTAGGTCCTCACTTAAACGCCCATTTCCTCGGAAATCCACCCCAAATCGCTTAGGCGCAGCAAAGCGTTCCAATTAAGAGGTATGCGTCTCGCGCCTGGCATCTCAGCAACGAGAACATATATTTTTTTCCACCGACCCTCTCTTCTCTCTCCTCCCTGCACCACGCTCGCGTCATGCTCGCGCGTCAACCCAGTAGTAGCCAGGAGAAGTTAACTGATGAGAATCTTTCGGTCTATTAGCGGCGCTGCCACCGACGTGGTGCCCAAGCAGATTTGATATCCCGTTACGTGCACGCTGCATTACGGTTTGCCGTTTTTTTTTTTTCCTTCTCACTTTGAATGCCGTCATTTCGGTTGCCAGTAATAGCCCACAAATTTTCTGAGATCTAATTGGAACCCGATTCACTTCCGAAAAAATTATAGATTCTGTGTTTTATGGGAACTTTTTTACACTATTTGAAAAATTTAATATGTCGCAGGAAAGTTTATTTAATTTATAATTGGAAGTTACATTTTTATTTTCTGAAATCTGCTCGGATGTCTACTTTTCTTTCTTTTCTATGTTTAGTTATGTTTGGTGTTAAATTCAAAAATTTTTAAGATTCTTGTAGTATGAGATAAAATGAATAAAATAGGTTGAATATGTTATGTGTTTACTGCTCAGCAGGTGAAAGGGTAAATTTATTATTTCTATTAATAGTCTTTGACTACTAATTTGCTCGTCCGTTCCCTTCGACGCGAATCTTTATTTGCGGTTAAAATTGCGGAACGCCGGTCCTATAACAATCCGAAAGAATCGTAAACTAAGGATGTAAACGCACCGCGAAACACTTCCAGGAATCATTACACGAAACATGTGTTTAAGATTAGAACGTTTCTGCAACGTATCCCTCCACCAAATCCAGTAGAAGTAAAGTTCTACAAAAAATTTAGCCAAAGCTCTTCGCACAATCAAAATTTATGTAATGCGTCAAGTATTACAGATAGACGGTATCAATCTTCAAAATAATTTATTTGTCAATTTGCAAAAAATGTATGACTCATCTGTGAGAGATATACAAGAGAAATTCTTAATAAATGTATATAATTTTTTCCATACAAAAAATGGAACTTGAGAAGCTCCGTAATTATTAGCGCTTTGAGGCAATTCTCATTTCACGTAAATCTTTTTGACTGGGAGGATGAAACGCCCTGGATATTAATGAAGATAAAGACGACCTCGTCGTAAGTGTGCTGACCCCAGAAAAAGCGCTAAGGAGACGGAACAGACAGCGTGCGAGACAGCGCGCGCTAGGAGGAGGCAGAGGAGGAGGAGGAGGAGGAGGAGGAGGAGGAGGAGGAAGAGGAAAAGTAAAAGAAGAACAAGAAAAAGAGGAACACATACGAGAGAGGACGCGCAGCCAGTACTCGCATTCCGTGAGCGCGTGCCGCGGTGTCAGTTCGGCGAGCGAATGATACGTAATTTATAACGGCCTGGGACTAAATACTCGGCGCGCAAGGAGGAAACGGCCCGTACGGAGGCGGACACGCGCGTGGGAGCGAGCAGGATCGTCGTCGTCGAGGATCGCGCGACTCCGAGGGGTATACGCGGCAGCAACGGTGGCGGCGGTGGTCGCGAACGGAGACGACCGGTGTCTAAATATCGAGCACATGTCGAGAGAGAGCCGTCGCGCGTCGGCTGCTAAACGCCACCGAAAATAGAAGCCACCGTGGCCCGGCCATACGTCATCTCGCTGGATGCCGTCTCGGAGGAGCCGCGGGGATCCGCGCGAGCTAGGCTATCCGCCGACGTCGTGTTTGGCGTTAGGTGGTATTCCTAAGCGTCTACTTCATCTTTCTCGTGTCTTCTCGCGCGCGAACCAATTCGTTCCCGCGTCGCGGACGTGCGCGACCGAGGAAGCGTGAAAAAGAAGCACCGACGCGGCGGCGGCGGCGGCGGCCTGTCGTCTTAATTGACTAGGTGGGCTTTTGAGCGTGTGATGACTCGACCGAGTCTCGAGTCCCTCGTAAGAACGCTCGCGTGTGGAACGCATGACAATAAGAAATAGGGTAAAATGCAGCGGTTACGTTTCGTACTTAATCCGGATTTGTAGTACACAATTGTAGTCTGAGGAAAGAAGAAATTTATTTATCGCTTACTGTTTGATTGAATAAGATAGGACAGACCGCGAGATAATAATATACTAATCGTGACATTTTTTTATCTATTTTTATTCATAAATTGTATGGTACAATTTATTCTTATAATTATATAGCAGTATAAATATAATATTAAATATTTTAAATTTTGAGAAATAAGATATCTCTTTGTTTTTTTTGTGAGAAAAACAAAGATTAAAAAAAAAATGTTTTACGTTTCGAGAAAACTGCAATTTTAATAAATGAATAGATAATGATTTAAGAGACACCACTTTCGTCTCTTTTCATTTTTATCTTGTTATACGTAACTAAGTTTTTGTATACCACAAATGAAATATTTGTTAGTTATTTTTTTATTTATTGCCATGCTGTCATTTATAATGTCATGTGTGCATTTAACATCTATCAATTTTTTCGTTCTTTGCTGCACTCATCGTTTGTAGGAGAGTGGCAAACGAAGGGGAACGAAGAACTCGACGAAAATGAGAGACAAACGTGGAAGTTAGGTATGTCTTAATAAACCGGCTGTCTTCTTAATTGACTAGGTGGCTCGTAAGTGATGAGCCGTGTCCTCAATTCTCGGTGAAATAATACGGTTGAATTGAATAGAACGAATATCGAAATTCGTGTCTCGTTTATTTTTCTTTTTTTTTTGTCGAATCATTAAGGACTGAGCGCCAAATAAGAAAAGATAATCTCGTCATAATATAAATTTTAAATATTTTACATTACATTGCTAGAAAATAAATCTTGGTTCTCGAAATTTGCATATAGATAATATATGTATACTTTACGGACGTCTTTTGTCTTGAATATAGCTTTTATTTTTAAACATTTTTAATTTCAAATAAATATATAATTAATCAATTTTACATTGTTGTAAAAAATTGCTTTAATTTAACACGTAAAAAAAATGTATCCAAAATTTGATGTAAAAAATCTTACATAAAAAATATCTTTTTGATTAAGAGAAAGCAAAGTTTATTTTATAAACAAAATATGGACATTAAACATATGTAAATTTGCGAAAATAATTAACTGTTTAATCAAAAATCTAAGTTTACAGGAGGCTGAAAAGTCATGTGTTTGTTACTAGATCATAAATCTCTCGACTTCAGGGCGGTCGTCATTTCACCGGAAAATCTTTCGCGCGATTTTTACTACACAACAGTGGAGTCCAAATTGTTCGATTGTCCGTTTCGAGTGGCTGCGCCATTGTTGGGCGGTCGCAGCTGTTCCGTACCTCTTAAATCGCAATTATGCGAATGCCTAGCTGCGAAGAAGGGGACCACTTTTCTGGCGTTTCGCTCAAAAACTGATCCTTCGAACGATCTACAATAGACACGAAACGAATCGTTTGAGTTACTTTTATCCGCCTTTTTCTCTCTTTCTCTCTCTCTCTCTCTTTCTTTCTTCGTCGGTCATCGTCTCGAGATTGCCGTATTGTCGAGGGCGTGAGGCCCTTCCGATGGCAATTTTCCTCCGTGAAGCTATTCAGATGCCAAAGAATGCTCAGTCGAGAAATACACGTCTGGCTTGTGTACCTACGCGTGGGAGATACATGCACGGATCAAGCTGAAAGTAAAAGGTCGTATGTGCTTTATAGATCATACATACTGATCCAGTAACATCGAAATTTTGCCAGTTAATTTTTATAGCTGTGAAATAAGTATTTTTAGCTCTTTCACATTTGCACTTAACTGTACGCAAATTATAAGCTCATTATATCTGACGTTTAATTGTACTCAAATTATCCTCAAGTCGAAGTATTGAAAACGTTTTTAAAAGAATTAACTTTAATTATTTATTATATTACATTTATTAAATTATATAAAATATTTTGTAATAAAGAAATTCGAGTTTTCCTATCATTTTAATTGCCAGATAATTTTGTGTTATACACAGCAATTTTGTAAAACGAAAGACGTTCATATCTTTGCTTAAATAATTTTTGAAATAAATTTGATTGTAATTTTTTGAAGTGCTATATAAGCTTTATCTGACTTTTAAGTTTTGATACTTAATAAAGTGTGCGGTTTAGTAAATACGAAATGTCCTTGCCCGAGCAAATCGGGAGAATAGATCAGCACCCCGTTGCATCGTCGTACTAAAGGGCCCATCCATAAAAGATCTGACGCGTCATTGTGCTCCATATACAACCGTAAAGTATTCGAAGTTGTTTAAATCGTTGTAAGGTTCTAGAGGACGCGGCCGAAGTGTCGCCTCTCGCTCTCGAGTGGATTCGATTGTCGACTTTTTGAAAAGAGTGAAATTGAGTCCGACAGACCCAAACCCACAGCCCGGGCAGGTGTCGAAGCTTCTCTCCATTTTTTTTTTCTGAATAGGTATCATGAAATCATAAGGACCGAAATGAATTTTCGGGCGACGTTAAACGACGCTTCCCGCATCGCTCACGTAAAAAAAAAAAAAAAAGATTTCGTATCACGCGCCATCAAATTAATAAGAACGACTAACTATGACTAACGACGTCTGTAATAAATCTCGCTTCATGCTACACTTTTTATGATCGGAAGATAGATCGCGAAGTGCCCGGAGGCATCGAGATGCTCGAAAAACGAGATGTTCGCATTCCCCGCGTCGCGTCGGTCGAATCGGATTTCGATCGTGTATAAACTAATTTATCCCCATAAAAGTGGCCTTAATGAGTCAAATTAAGCCGGCATATAATATATATACGTTTGCGCGGTCGGGTCGATATTCAGGCCGGCGCGGTGTCGCGCACACTGGAGGAGTGATATACAGTTCGGTAATGGTGCAGGAGAATCCGACACCTGGTCCCGTGGCCCCTTTGTCAGTGGGTCCCAAAGACCGAGCCCTGCGCTACGAGAGGGCCACATAAACTCCCGGGGCATTCAGTTAAATGGTTCTAAAGTGCTTTCAAAATACGACGCTGCACCGAAAACCGGCGGATCGGTGCGAGACACCGAAACTCGGGAGGATACGATATGGGTGGTTTTAAGAAATAAAAATGCAGATTAGGATTAATACGCCGGGCCGACGACTCTTTGCTTTCGTTGATTTAATACCGTATATTTAATGCCACCGGTGGTCAACGTCAATATCTATTGCCGACACTAATTTCGTGATTTAAAACGACAAACCCATTGCATCTGTTGTGCACTACTGCATTTTAACTATTCTATTGAGTGTAACGTCCGACATGGAATTAAATTATTAAATTATTTCAAATAATAAACATAAATTAATATCTGAAATTATATACACTTTGTGTAGAGCTTTTTTTAATTAATAGTTAAGCTTCTGGCTGGAATTGAATTGCTTTTAACTGAAAAATTTCGTAGAAACTTAATTTTTCTCCTTGTTAATCTTGAATATATTTTAACATTTTTAAAATTAAGTTTCTTAAGTGCATATACATATATCACAGCCGAAATAAATGATTTCTGATTTACGGCGCTTAATTGCAATGGCCAACTCCATTATTTATTTTTATTTAGTATTATGTCTTTAATCATACGCTTAAAAATACAAGACTTTTGTCCGCAAGTAAAGAGAGATGGATTCTTTGCGAGGAATATTTTCAATCGCAACGGCAATGACGACAATCCGAACGACGCGTGCGTGGGTAGAAATATGTGTATCGCATTCACGGCGGTCCATTGATCTCAGGGACCAAAAACGCGTCAGGTACAGCTGCTTTGAAAAGTGTATGTCGCCGATGATTGATACGCTCGGCGCATTTAATGCGTGTGATCTTCACGGATCACTCGATCGACTCTTCACATCTATATTCTATACGACCGAAATATATGATGTCAATTATATTATATTCTGACAATGTAATTCTGACGTAGAGTAACTATTGCCGCGTAGAAATATCGTGACAGATCACATGGGATGTTTTTTATTCTGAACTTTTTATTGTTTATATTTATTGCAATGCGTATATATATATATAGTTTTTTAAGACTTTGGCGAGACACCGTCGAGCATCGAGAGAACGACAGTTTTCATCGTGGCTGTACCGTTTCTTCGCAAGAAGGTGCGACTATGTCTGAATACACTGTTGATTGGACCATAAATGTGTCTGTTGGGGTACAAACATTTTTTTTTCTCCTATTTCGCTTTATCATATTCTCCTTCGGAGAGCCACGAGCCATGCGGCACCACACGCAGGAACGTCGACGACTCGCCGAACTGTTGGATCGATGCCTCTCAGGCTCACTCACCGCAACTCGATTGAATTCCACTTTGAAACGATTGACAGAGAGAAGAGAGAGAGAGAGAGAGAGAGAGAGAGAGAGAGAGAGAGAGAGAGAGAGAGAGAGAGAGAGAGAAAGGGAGAGGCAGGGGGGAGGGGGAAAAGTGAGAGAAAGAGAGATACTAAATTTTGAACAACTTCTCACCTGATTCAAGTCGAAAAAAGTAAGATATTTTTTTTAAGAATAAAAAAATAGTTTATATATTTGATAAATATAGTGTATATATATATATATATATATATAATAAATGGTTGTGTTTTTATGGTAAAAATCTCATAAAATATTAAAATCGTATTTTTCAATTGTAAATTGTTACATCAAAACACCAACCTGCTACTTTTACATTTCAAGTTTATATGTGGCAAATAAAACAGATTTATTGATTTTTTTTAAATAAGCATGTCTGTAATATTTGATACTATTAATAATAATTCTTTTCGCGTTACTATATATATTGAATTTCTAATTTTTCAACTTAGAATTTCGAATTCATATAAATATAATTACGCTTTATTGCAATAACATGCGATCGATAGAATGAATCGTTCCCTTTTAAAAGACATGGGCTAAAAAGAAGAGGCGGGCAGGCATAGAAAGAGAATGTGGAATCCGACTGAATAATTGCATCTGGATGCAGTTTGACGTGCCGGCACAGGCGAGAGTCATCCCGCTCGTGCTCAACGTCGGTCATCGAGAGTCTTGCAGCACCGCGTGAAGGCTCGTCGAATTCTCAGAACCACCGACAATTCACGGCCGATGGGTGGTCTCCGCAATCCGTGAGGTCCAATGTGTACCATTTCGCGCACTACAGTTTACTTCGACATGAACGTCATTATACTGTTACGTTTAAAACAAGAACGCAGTCCAAATATGAAATTTCAAATTCATTTATTAGATCCATTCATTAGATGTTCACTAAAAATATCAATAGTTTAGATATTTAATAAACATCGAAAATAATTTCGATATTAATTATTTCGCCAATCGTTTTACTTTCGTTGTGCATAGCCAAATAATTGTTGTGTATCTTTAGATTTGAGATCTGAGCTCGAGATTACATCGAGTTTCGATGACTTTCAGTCTCTGGGAATTTATGTCATGGATTTTATTATGCTATAGTACATATAACAATTACAGTGCCATACGTTTAAAAACGTCTTTATGATTTCGCTGATCGTTCGCAAGTGCTCGTCGTGATATACGTCAGACATCTCTACCCCAAGGAACGATCTCGCTCGATAATCGAAGACAGTCGGTGCATTATTTATTTTCCGAGCGCGAAGGCGCGTCGTCGATTCGACGGGCCCAATTAAGCGATATATCCGCGAGCCAAGGTCATTAGCTCATTAGCCATTGATAGGTACATTTGGTGCCCAATCAAAGAGCATTCTTCGGCCCGCGCGTATTCGTGCTGATGTCATCCGACTCGTGGAAAATCGACGTCCACCGGACGGACGTCTAGCGTGAATCGCGTGGAAGGAAGACAAACGCGCGGCCGAGGCGGTCAACAAGGGAGGAGGTGCAGAAAGAATTAAAAAAAAAAAAAAAAAGGAAAGGAAGAGAGGAGAGGCGAGGACGCGAGGGTCGACAGAATGAGAGAGACGGCCAAAAAGACGAGAGAGACGGGCGGAGAGAGGGAACGGAGAACGAGAGAGAGGTAAAGGCTCGTCTCGTCCGCGCGAGACTAGTTAGCACCTTCTCTTAGGCTCGCGAGCTCTCGAATCAAGGCGCGCATTCTGCCTGAGCCGGGCTGGCCTGCCAGCCACAATGCGGCATTGTACTTAAATCAGATTCAATTTGGGCCCCATTGAAAATTACGCTTAATAAATTATTTGGGCAATTCATAAATCCGCTTGGCGCGCGGGCCTCTCGGCTGCCTCCATTCCGACGAGAGAGAAGTCTCGCTCGCTCGGCTTCGAAAGGGCGCAGTTGCGCCTCGGCCGAGGACCCTCTTACTAATGGAGCCGCTGGAGATAGCCAGCGAACTAAGACGAACCAGGGACGTACAATTAATCGTTTAGATATCGAGGACACCTATTCAAAGACTGAAGTAATTTCTAGTTATTGGAAGAACAAAATCTTATAAATTTAGATGCAGAAACAACATCCTCCTTTTATGAAATATCAAATATTCCTATTTTTATGTATTGTGAATGACACTGCGTTGCAATATTATTACAAATATAAATTAGGTTATAGTTTCTCGATGTGTAATAAATTTAACTTAATTACAATTTGAAATCTATATTTTTCAATAAAAGATTAAGAAAGGATTTAGTGATAATTACCCAAAGTTATAAGTTTGTTTTTATCGCTGAAAATATTTAAAATTATCTAGCTTTATAATTTATATAAACATATTTCTGAAATGTTATCTCGTGCATTTTAGTATAAAATTATTTAAAAAAACGGAATTTATAACAAAACCCTCTGCAGTTTTGATGAAAATCAAGATAGAAAAGTTTAACTTCTTTGATTTCCTTTCGTCACATGTTCCTTGAGATAAATCTCGAAGGTCGGACAACGTCCAAATTTTAGGCGATTGGATCCGACCCTGACGACTATGATTGGCTACGAGGATCGTCAGGTAAATACGTGCGCACACACACATGCACGAGGTTTCATTCTCTACCTGCCTGTGTACGGCGTTTATGGTACAAATTAGTAGGCAGTTATAAATGACACAGTATCCTTATTATCGTCTTGGCCTTATTTCGTCGCCATGTACGAGCCACGTTTGACTGATTACTTAGAAAAGAAAAAAAAGATATGAGAAAGACAACTTTACCATGAAACTTAATTACAGATATTATCCTGAGCATTGAACGAATCGCAGTATTCATAAAAAGAAAATAAACGAGAAATGCATATGAGAATCCATATCGAAAATCTGTACATATAACACTAGTTTTTTCGTTTCAAGTTACAATTTTGAATTATTTACGTAAGTAAAACTGCTCTAATTCACATTTAGTTAATAGAAATTTAAATAGCTTATAGTTTTATCAAAATGTGTAATTTGCGAAAGTGTAAAACGCGTGAGAGGCGAGAGAAAATCTAAAAAAAATAAAAGAAGGGCGGCACGTTTAGAAAGCCACAAACAAGGGGCTGACACGTTCAAACAATCGTAGACCAGCCGGCGAACCTATAATTAGTGTAGGATCTTTTTGGGAATCCCTTTCGCCATTCGTTTTCTGAAGCGGCATCGGGCTGTTAGAACGTACCGATCCTGTTTCCATTCGGCAGATCGTCATCTCCAAATGTTAGACACGCCGTGTAAAGGACTCCCGACCGTCTCAGAAGTTACCGCGCAAAATTGGTCTAAATCTTGGAAAGGATCTTTGGGAATCTCTGTCTTTGACCTCGACTTATATATAAATTCGAATGTTATATTTGATTCTAAAATACAAGTAAATTTCTTATTTCATCGAATTTTTATGCACTAAATTCTATTGTTTTAAAATAATATTAAAATATTATAATAAAGTTCTAATTTTTATTAGATGTATTTAATTATACTTATTTTCAAATTCATTTGAGAAATATAATGGATTATATTAGAAAATAAAAATTAATCAGAAATTTATTATTTTATTATATAGATTATTAATTTAATAAAGTAGTTTTTGATTAAAAAGTTATTTAATTATTGTACTCTTTGAATTATTAAATTTAAATTAAAAGTAAATTAATAAGTTGTTAAATAAATAAATAATACTTTAAATAAATAGTAATAAAATGAAAAATATATACAGAAAAAGAAAAAATATATAAAATTGCGTTTAATAAAATATCCAGAATAAGAAAAGCTTTATATTTTTTTAATTTTGTAAATATAATAAAAATTTTAAGGTTTGTGAGTTGAAACAAGTCGAGTTGGCAGATTTAATCGAATATTGATGGGTGTGTTTACGAACAGTTATTTCCGCAATTGAAAGGCAATACCCGGTCCAATTTTCTAAATCACGTGATCGTAAATTAATGAAACTCTACACGAAATCCCTCAAATGAAGTCATCTTTTATATTGGCATGATTTTCTCTCTCTCTAAATAGCCTTTGATTAAATAATATCCCTTTCAATATTCTTGAGTGCTTCCGATTTGTCCGAGAACTTGTCGATTCAGCGAATATGAAAATCGTGCGTAATGGAATAACCGTTTTCAGTAATTACGAATACACGAAACAGAATCATAAATCTCAATTTTTAATTAAGTTTAATTTTTTTCACTAAAAACCTATTAAATAAGATTATTTAGTTATACATATATATTATATACTGAATGTTTAATATTTAATTTAAAAATATTCATCTTACTTTTAAATCTACATTTTATTTTAATTTTTAAACTTGCAACACATTTTAATGTATGATTAGAGTATTTATTGTGATAAATACATTGAATAATTAAATAATTAAATTATATGTGACTGGAAATACCAACTTTTTATTTTTTATTTAAAAAATTATATGTAATTATATGTAAATGTGCATTTTTAAATCTGATACGTTCACATTTTGTGTATATCTTTGCGGTTAGGAATAGCCGGTGATCTATATATTAACAGGATCAAAACTTTATAGTACCATGCCGGGTGTCTTTTCAATCTAATTAACAACGGTTATCGAGGATGTATAGGGGATGCTCCGGTAATTTCTAAGCGTTACACTTTTAATCAGCGCTTCACGCAAGATTGGCCAACCGTGGCATCTCGTACAATGGACGGCGGGACCATACGCGCTGTCGAGAAGGGTGCGGAAGTATTGTACCTTGATTTAAGGTCGCTGCCGTCTGCGATTCAGATAAAGGCAACGTCGATTTAGGCTCCAATGACGGCGGGCCGCTCGTCAAATATTTCCCAGACACACTGCTAATGACATTAATCTGTAAATTGACGGGCGAATAAGTGTTTTCTCGCAATTGAGGATGGTTTCCTATTGAGGGTGACTACTGAGGGGGAAAGAGAGTGAAAGGATATTCAAATAGTAGCATCATCAATTTCTATATACTATATTTGATTTAACTGTGTCTTTTTTCCCAAGAAGAAAATTCCTTGTAAAAATCACTATAGAAAATGAATAAATTTTAAGTCTTAGAAATCAAAAGCAGTGTTGATAATGCATAATAAATTACATGGAACGGTTTCGTTAAAATATCTAAAATTTAGTTAGATATAAATCTAAAAATAATTTTGTTGCATCATAAAAATAATTACGAAGATTACTTAAGCAAGCAAAGAATTTCGATGTTCTAGCAACCAACTTGGGTATCTTTATTTTACAATTATTTTGATAGTCTAACAAAATTATTTACAGATCCAACATATTTGCTTTTGTAAAATTATTCTTTTTTTTTTCTATATGATTAAAAATAATTATGCCTGAAATACATATCTAAGCAATATTGATTATTTTAAAAACGTAAAAAAATAATTTATACGTGATAAATACACATATGAGCTACGTGAACGAGCGATCAATAAAAAAGTCGACGAAAGCAATGCGGGCAAATATAACTTTGGAATCGTAAAGGCTATAATATCGTACGGTATCAAAGCGCTGTAATTAAGAAAGAATCTCGAGCTTTGACCAGTAGCCAGCACGCATCTTAACGTTACGCATGAACAAACGAGATACAGCTGTAATCACGACGATTTACCAACACTTCAGATTCGATACAATGAACGCATTCAGAGATAGTTTATCAGGCTAATGCGTATATGTATAGCACACATGTTTAAGATTATACAAATTTATTGTGTTAAAAGGCAGAAGACGTAATTGGGCAATCTCGTAAAGAGCAACAAGGCAAATTAATTAATCATTTTATCACGCGTTATATTTAAATTTATCACCCAACGGTCAGCCGGGTTATTTGTCCAATCCTGTTGGAGATGGGAATTATCTAAATGAATAACTTTTTATCAAATTATTTTGGAAATTACAGTAGAGATTAAATATACGTCCACGTTTAATAATGCAATACAAAATTGCAAATATAGTTAATAATTTCATAATTTAATTGACTAATAATTTGATTGAGGAAAAAATTATGTCCCGAAATTAGACTGCTAATGTTAAAACGTTAAAGCGGCAAAAGCAGTAATACTTTTTGATGGCGGAAAGCATGAGGCGCCTGTACCCTCATTAGTTCTTGACAAGGAATCACCTTTTTCTTGGTTGCACCACCAATTAACAGACTCCTACTGCGACCGAGATGAAACGGGACGCGTTTCGTCCAACGAAACTGGGGCCCTACGAGTCCGTCGCCAGGGCGTGGCGTCGAAACGACCTGATGAGGCTGGTCGGCGCAAATTTCGTTTTTGTTTTCCGATTCTCCGCCATGACCGCGTCTCTTTTTCCTTCCGCCGAATTTTCGACTCGATACGCCCTTATTTCTGGAGCGGCTCGATTTCTCGCTCTTTTCCGTCTAAACGTCCTACTATCCGTCCGTACTAATTTGTATGAAATTTCAAGCGACTCTGTTCTTGTGAGAACGAATTCTAATTACTCATCGTGGCAGCCGCCAATCTTTGACAGAGACTCTGTTTCTTTCCGAGAAAAAAAAAATTTGAATAATCTATCATTTAAACATATATAACAGAGATATGTCAATTCGTGAAAATACCAGCGCAAAACATCAAAGAAGCTGGACAACAATTATCTCTTCGCGTAATTGTTCAGTAAAATACAGATAAAGCGTATTTTTATTTCCATTAACAAGCTGCGAGAAAGTATTATTTATACACATATTTCAACGTGATACAATTATTTAATTAATTAATTAAGAACCAAGCCATTGTTTGGCGAAAGCCGTTCATTAACAATGTCGGTGATGATTGTTAACGTTGTTTTTGATGAAATGGCATAATAAATATGTGCCTGCAAGTTTACGATAGAGAATTGAGAAAGACGTCCGTTGGATAGATATATTGTATCTACATTATGTATCGCAAACGTAACTGTTCTTAACGACAACGCGGAGAGCGAAGCACAACGCTTAGCAAAAGCGTCCGAGCGATAACTCGCAGATAACGCGTCGTAATTAGTCACTGCCAATTAACAGCTGCTTAAACGGAAAACAACTGGTTGCATTAACGATATTTGAACCGTGACTTCGCCGGAAACGAACGCTTACGTCACGTTACGTCGTTTGCTCGATTTAACACCTAATCTCATAAAATATTAATCGTACTAAAGAGAGAAGATTACTCTTCACCGTCCAATCGCGTGTAAAGATGCAATTATAGGAATTTTCTTTGCTGTATGATTTATTGGCGCATTCAGCTACGGTTGCGCTAATTCCTAATAAATGCAGATCCGCTTAATTTGTATTGAAAATAAGAATATATATTTATGAACGAGCAATACAAAATGAGAGAAACAGGGAAAAAAGAAAAACCGATTGAAGTTGAGTAAATTTAATCATCGAATACAAAATATAAACAATATTGTCTAAATAGTTTTTATATATCATTAAGTAATCAGAATTTCTATATTTATTATACTTTTTTCCTTATTTTAAAAATTAACAATATACGATATTCCGCTCTGTATTACATATATAATTTTTTAATTTTATTTTTTTTTTTAACAAGATTAATATAAGCATCTTCGTTTCTAGGAAAAATATTTTCCAGATAATATGGGAAAATAATACGACAACTATATGAGAACGCAAGTTCCAAGTTGCAGCACAAACAGAAAACCGGTACAGCGACATACGTTTTTTTTTTTTTTCATTTTCCTTCATTTACTTCGCAGCTCGAGGTCGCTGTAATTAGCAGATAATGCTCGCTCTGCAACGAAATAAGTTTTTGCAAATCATTAACGTATAAGTTTAATTGAGAGCATCGGCGAGGTCTTGAATTAATTATCCTGATTGGGAGTGAGAAAGGGAGATGTACTGTCGCTCGTGTTGCGCATACGCACTTTATTCGCACATAAGTAGGTCTCGTTTTCCCGCCGACGTTTCTCTGTCGCTTATCTTGTTGCCAATTAATTGCCTGCGGCATAGTTTAGATGGAGATAACTAGAACTGTTTCTTCCCCTCCTATAGTATTCCGCTTGTTTGTTTCACTGCTTTGTGGATTGCAACCATAATTTGTGATCGCTCTGTTCATCCGAACGGGTGACAGGAAAAACATCAAAATAATCCTTCTCCTCAGTTTATAAAATTGCCTTTAATTAATGTAGAATTGATAAAGAATTCGACAGATTATAATTTCAATATTGTCATTCTTAAAATGATAAATTTATATTTTAAATATATTTTAAACACTAATTATTTAAGATGAAGTTCTTTGATACTTAAGTGTTTGATTAATCATGCACATATTACAATAATCTATTTCTATTGAATTAAATATAAAGTTGCATTGAATATTGAACTGAACACGAAGATATTTTTGTAATGTCTATATACTTGTATATAATAATTTATATACAATATAATTTTATGAAAATAGAATATTTGAGAATGCATGCAAAATCTAAATTACGTACAATACAAATTGTGATTTCAATAGCGCTATAGTGGGCATTACGAGCAAAAAGCAGCGCTTATTATGGACGCCGTTCTAGTTGCACTCCCTCTGATTATCAGTCAGCGTTTTATTGCACGCTTTCACGCGAGTTGCTGTGGTGCCGAGCAATTACATTTCTTCTGCCGAGTACACTACTGCTTCCTTTCATCATGTACGATAAAACGTAATCATAGTTGCGATCTGTAGTCTGCAAAAATCACGTTCTTTGAGCATAGATTTGGCGATTTACGAAAAAAAAAATTTTTTTAAACTTCTGTTATACAGTTTTATTATAAAATCGACAAATCTCATTAAGTTAATATAATTATAATGAAGTTTTAATGTTATTATATTAATTTTACATATTATGTGCAAATGTATAACGATGGTAGTGTTTTTTATGTTTTCTGAATCAATTTATTCCTTGTAACTCTAACATTATATGTCTTGTAACTTTCACATTTATAATTTCTAACCAAGGTTATTTCGAGAAATGTGGACCACCCATCAGTGATTTCCCATTGGGATTCGCCAATTCTTTTCTGACAAGTTTCGACATATAAGATTAGCTCCAAGCAGATTACAGGATTTAGTAAACCAAGTTGAATGTTCCGTTTAAGGTTCTCGACAGATTTAAAGCCGTATCTTTTTTTCTCACATTGTTTGCTTTGTGTTTTTTTATTTTTCTTAAGACGCAGGTAAGACAAGAATTGTGTTATAAACGGATTAAATTGGATATCGATTTAAATCCGATTCACACACAAACTCGTATATATCTTTTTATTCTAATCCAATTTGAAATTCTTTGCGAGAAGAAACGGATAACGATTATATAAACAATAAGATTTTTTATTTTTCTCTCTATAAAGAAAATATGCAAACTTGCTACAAAGAATGTCGGCAATATTATTTTTTTGTTAGCTAATTAAGCTTTTATTTTTATATTACTTTTTATTTTCCAGCATTAAATATTTTTCAATATTTTTGTCATTGTTGTTAAATTTAAAATCTAAAGATAGTTTTACTTTAAATTATTTAATGAATTACTTATCTATTTTATTAAATTGTGATTTATAACTTTTAATTATTAAGACAAAAATTATTTTGGCCTGAAAATCAAATTTTTGTTAAGATAAAATTCAATGAGCAATATATCTTTCTACTAATTTTTTACTCTATTAGATACTCTATATCTCTATAATCGATGTGATATTATAAAACGTCAACTGTTAATAAAATCACAATTTAAGATAATTAGTCTGAGTAACACGGAGCCAGTTAGGAAACTAGACCCTTCTAATCCACAAGTAAATGCAGCGTCGCATAATTCCCTCCACCCCTTTCGGGCATGCAGTTTCGATAGCAGCACGACAAGACGATAGCTCCGCGAGCGAGCGGAGCGGCACGTAAAGCCGCATAAGCCATCGCATCCTTATTATATCAGGTACTTATCCGGAGCGGCATTCACGTCATGCCTGCGTGTGCGCGCGCGTTTATATGCGAAGGCAGTCAAGATGGGGTTGCGGGACGGAGGTGAGGGATGGTTACCACGATACGCCATACAGCGGGGGGGTAGCCGTACCGTCCTCATATCTCTCACGCTTCGCGGGTATTTCTATGGGAGGGAGACGCCCGTCTAATTTCCTGTCCTGAATTTCGAACGAGCGAGAATTTGCACCCTTGAGTTCACATCAACACGGTGGCAGAAGGGGTGGAGGGTGAACGAGAGGAGGAGAGGAATGAGGGGGGGAAGGAGGAGGAGGACAGGGGGCTTTGAGAGGTGGAAAATGGGGAGAGAGGTTGAAGGAAGGGATGGGAGGGCATCGGTCGGGGGAGCGACGGCCATAGGTGGAGGGAAAATGCGCAAAATCGCCGGCCACCCTTCTATCACTGCACTACTACCCCGCACCAGAGTTGCGCGCCATTTTTCGATACCTTTCTCTCCCATTTTCGCGCTGCGAACGAGCGTTTTTTTATGTTTCTCTCTTCCGATCTTTCTTTCTCTCCTTTTTTTTTGTCCCAAAAGCGTCAAGCGCGCGCTTTCGTCCGCGCGGACACGAATTCACGCCGGGGTCGGTGCGACATCGAGCCGCTCGTTCCATTTTTCGAAAATGTTCGGAAATTCAAGGAGCATTTCCCGATAATTCAACATCCTCATTTCACTCAGGTTCAAGTATCTCGTTGAGCACGTATGCTGATGACATTAGAAAAATGAATAAAATCAAGATGTGCAAAAGTTTTTGAATGGAATGTATATATAAGTGTACAGGAACTAAGATATCGCAACAAGCAAGACACAATTAATTAGAAATTTTTTAAATCACTTACTGAAAGATGAGATTAGGTAAAATATATAAAAATTTTAACGAGCGGTCTTTTTTTAAAAGTTATTGCGTGCAAAGAGAAACAATGAAATAAATCGAGCTCATTTGCTGCGACGATAGATGGAGCTTTCGTCCCGCTCTATGTGCTGAGCCCTCAAGCTCTAACTACTCCGAAAAAAAGCGTTTACTTTACGATAGACGCGCCAAGCGTGACGATATGTTCGCCACGGAGCGCAGCCCCTTTTACACGCGGGTTCTATTATGTGATTGTTATGAATTTCCTATTAATAATAAATAAACAAACATAATGGGAAGGCCGTCGCGGTGCGTTAGCCACGACGATGCATCTGGTTCCTTCCTTCGGTCACAAGGGTAATTCAATGCGAATGCTCCGTGTATCCGATGGGTAACTATCGAGAATCCCACATCTCCTTTCTTCCCTCTTTCTTTCTATCGCTCTTTCCTTCTCGACTGCATCAATATTGGCGCACTTTTTGACGATGAAGCGCGCTATTGGACGCTCCGGGGAACAACGACCGGTAACAAATCATCCCCTTATGGTCGATGACCAAGTCCGCGTGACGATCTTTTTTTTCGTGTTATCCCTCTCGGCTCCATCAGGGGTAAATTTGATGCGTCAAACACTTTAAGTACGCGGTCTTGTCAAGCGCTTTACGATCTCGTGTTTAGATATACGTTGGCGTGAATGGAAATTCGGCACGAGGCAAATTGAAATTTATTTCCGACTCCGTCTTTAAAACTGAATATTCCGAGTTTTCGTGTTTCTTGTACATGTTTCAGATTTTATCCAAGAATAAAATATTCTTAGATAATTTTATTGGCAGAAATGTAAACATATACACATACATACATATATTTATAATGTTGTTAACAGATACGTAAAATTTTATCTTTTTTTAAATTGTTTTTTAAATAAATTATCTATATAATTTTATTTTATTACTTATCTAAGAACTTAAGAAATAGAGATAGATATAGACAGATAAATGAATAGAGAGATTGGTAGGTGGAGGGAGCAAGAGAGAGAAAGAGAGAGAAAGACAGAAAAGAAAATAAAGAAAGAAAATAAATTGGATTAATATTTCGTTATTCGAAATTTGTCATCGTAAATAATGGTTTGCTTTACCACGAATACATGAATACTCTATTTGAAAAAAAATAAAGCGATTATTGTTGTTTAACAGTAGTCTTTTGAAACTTTTGAGGGGATAATATGTTACAGCGAGTGGCTCTTACTACTGGGATGTTATCGAAATGCGAGTGTCTATTATACCTATCGACCTGCCAAAATATTCCTTTGTGGGCTTGGTCCGAAATTTGCACTGCGTCTGCAGTTTAAGGAAATAATGCTTCTCGTTTAAACAGCACAATAGGATCATAATGCCTTCTACAAATATCGGCAATCAATTGTGTTACTTTCCAATAACTTCTTCCTTTATTCTGGTTTAGCTATTTGTAAACCACGCGACTGTGAAAAGCATAAGATACAATTAATGTATCATATATTTGTGCTATACGTTAAATATGAAATATGCATTTTTGTTTAAATATATTTCCTTATCAGAAATAAAGAAAATAATATTATCTTTTTTCTGTTTATTTTACACATAATAAAGATTCTAAACTATTTGACGCCAGGGATATAGAACGAAAGCAAGAATTTTAGCGCACTTTTAAGATAACTTAGAAATGCAAAGAATAATAAAGATCTTCCGTGAACGAACGCAAATAATGCAGCAATAGCCTGTAGAAGGAAAGATAAAGCTCTCACATTCTGTCTCATCCAGAATAATCTTTAAACAGGTTGACTAAGAGTGGTTCATCCTGCAAACAAGATCAGGACGAGATAAACCGTTAGTTGTTAGGATAAACCTATGTCGGTCTCTTCTCTGAAATTTACTTTACTTCGTTTTGAGATATCCAAATCGAACTTTCAAATTTGTCTGTCAAGCGACCTATTTGTCACGATTTAGTTTTATCTTCGAATATCTTCTTATCTCTATGTAGACATTATCTTTTAAAAATATATTAAACGTTAGAAGAAATTCAAGTTTAGATTTTTTTTAGTGATGTAGAACATCGTATAAAAAAATCCATTTTCATGAATAATGTTAGTAAAATTATATAAATATTATATTGTGAAGAATCCTAAATGTGAAAGTTTTGAGAAAACAAGAAAAGTTATTAAAATATTAAAAAATTATTAAACACTTGTCGAAAAAATTTTGCTAATTTTTTTGGTAATGGTATATTTAATATTATACATAATATACATATAATTTAATAAAATGAAAAAGTTTATAATGCTCATATCGACAACAGTAGCACAATTTTACGTGAAAATCGAACTTTGACGACGCTTTGTAAATTTGTTTTCGCATCGGTTCGTGGATTCACTTCCACATCGCGGAACAAATATTTTCTTTCATTCCGACGATTCTGGCATTAATGCGACATATTAAAGGCCGCGAGAGCGAGAAAGCGAGAGCATTAGTGCCGCCTTATTAGGCCCGCGAAAAATGGCCGAGCGTCTTTCCCTCGGCAGGTGATGGCATAATACGGCCGCGGGATCGCCACTTCCGTGGCAGCTAATTCCACATTAACTGCACTCCCTAAATCTCTGTCAACGCCGTCTTTAGGGCGGTCTCGACAAAAGCTGAGAGATTCGATTCCCGTACACACACACACACACACACACAACACACACTCTCATATACCCGTTCGCGCGCATACACACGCATTGGGATACCAAAGGCAAGAGTCGATTTCAAAACGAGTACTTACGGCTCTCTCAGGAGCACCGAAACGACACGGACCGCGACGTCGATAGACACAGCTAGGGGAGTCAGTCGACCATGAAACGCCAAACTAAACGGCGCTTTGGGCGCCCAAATACGAGGCTCGAATCCCTGCTTGAGCGTCGTGTGCGTGGCACCCGTACAAACGCACGTGCGCGCACGAAACGTGGACGTGCCGCCCCTTCGGAGGCTGCGTAAGTTCAGACGAGATTATGGAAAGTATATACGAGGTATTCAGGGATACTCCAAAAGTGGCACAATTTTAATTAAACAATAATTAACAAGACGCGCATAATTTCGCGTTTCAGCAATATTACGTATGGTCATTTTTGTTGTCTGGGACGTATTATTATATATTGCACGAAAAAAAATGTTAAAAGATATAAATGACTTGATGAATCAAAATTCTGAAGAGGAAATTATTTACTATACACTATCGTGAATAATTTTAAGAGACTCTTACGCTTATTTCAATATTCAAGTCGGACAAAGTAATTTGTTTATAAAAAATTATAACAATATACAATCTATTTATATGCGGGATATAAATCTTTCGGGTATTTTAATTTATAATTCGTCAAATAGAGAGGGAGATGCACACACAATTTCCTGCTGCTCGTGTAACGTCGCAGGCTGTAATTTCGAGGTGCCGGTATGTAGGTGCACAGATATCGCGTATTTATACCGACGTACGTGGAGCATCACACAAAAAGGGCATAATGGAGCCTGTAGTCAGATAGGTGTACATAACGAGGCCGCAGGAGGGGTGGGGTAAGGCACGAGGAGGCAGGGTGGCGCGCGGAGGTTGTCGAGATATAAATGGCGGGGAGGAGAGATCAGAGAGGGTTGTTCCCCCTCATCCAGAACGCATCTGCCCCATTATGCTGCCCCGGGGCACTCCCGAGACCATTAATCCTCGCTAAACGACAGCCATTTTGTACCTAAACTGGATTGCCGACTCACTAACTGGTTTTGAGGACGCTTAATAGACTACTCGGTGCTCCTATTATGGCGATCGCGCGTCCGCGCTGTATTTCGGCGTCGTTTATTCCCCGTTAATGTGCAAATCGCGGGAACGCTCGAAACATCCCCTTCTCCGGTGTTCGCGCGCGCGCGCGCAAACTTTCGTACATTCTGCTCTCGTCACGGTGTATGGTGGTTAACAAAGGTGGTTCAGCATTTACGTAAACTATCAGCTTGCAAGTCTGTAGGATATATTTTAGATAAATACGTAATATTTTCAGAATAATTTATTTTAGAATAATATATTTTAATAGTTTTAATTATTTTACATCTTGCGTATAAACGTTCTCGCGCATAATCCTCACCTAGGGCGAGAAAAATTATTAGGAATTACGGAGGGATCGTGGCGTCACATGACAAACACATCGATGCCAAAACTACCAACGCACTTGACCTTTTGTTACCGAGATCTTCCTTAATCGACTTAACTGACGTTTCTTCTGAAATCTGTTTATCCTGTGGGACACACCAGTCAAACACAAAGGTCAAAAAGTTCACTATTATCTTCATCAAGATGTCAGTCAAATATTTCCTACTGTACAGGATTAGCATATTAATCCTATACAGTAGAAAACTTTTGTATTAAGCCGGCTCTTGTCAAAATTCCTATGTTAAATTTTTAACATATCTAAATGTTAATTTAATATAATGTGATTCTGTTAATTAAATTAATATTTAATATTTTTAACGATAAAATTATGGACAAATGAGCAAATAACGTAAAAATAATGTAGCCTCGAATATAAATGTTAATTTTGAAATATATTTCTGCAATCTGTTTTCAAATTGTGCCAGAGTATTATATTTTGTGTTAATTTTATTATGTAATATTTATATTACCTTTTAGAATATTTATCTTGTGTTAAATTAACTTAAAAGTTTGAGCGAATCGTTTAGAACATATATGTTACATTTAACACAAATTTTTCAATGTATAAGGATTTGGATTACTACGTGTAGAATTTTATAAATTTTTGTTTTTTAAATTATCGTGTGGTGTATAATTAAAAAAATAATTGAATTAAATTTACTTAAGATTTAGTCATTTTGTGTCAATTATAATTACATTTAGATGTAAACATTTTTTTATTCCTGTAGGTTTGAGTAAAAACTTCTTGCTTTAATATCCTGTTACATCTTGGTTTTTTTAGTACAATTTGTTTCTAACATATTAATGCGATGGACTCGAATTAGAGCGTCATAAAGTATGAGACAACGGTGCGTACGTTGCTCAAGATCTTTTTAGTCCTGTTTGTGACTGGCGAACGGCAAAAACCCTATGCTTGACGGCTCAATTCTCTCTTTTTACTTGCTCCCGCCTTCTGGTATATCTCTTTCCTCGCGAGAAGAGCGCGCGCGTATATGCTTGGCTTATTGCAGGCGCTTCCCTACCCTCGCTGTATCGATGCACTCCCTTCGTTTGGATCTGAGATTTAATATGCCGGTTCTACTAAGGCCTCAATCTACTATCCCTTCTATCAAAGGAACATCCTACAGTTCTTTTTCCATGAAGAGCGTAATTATTTGTTCATTTTTACTTATTTATTTAATTATTTATTTTTGTATAAAGTAATCTTACAATATGAGAAGAAAATACAATTTTTGTGAAATTATTAAAAATATTTTTTTTAAATTAAAATATTAAGAATCATCAACAATTTTAAAGATCTATGAGTAGCTTAGAAAAAAATAATAACTCATTTTGTAACACAATCTAAAGTAATATCAATTGAAATAAAAATATTTATTTCGGCAACATTTTTATAACTTATTTGCGTTACTTTAAAGATAAATATATAACTTTAAAAAAAAAATTTTCTTAAATGTACGGCGCGTTTTCGTATAATAAATCAATTTTTTTTATAAGCACAAATTTGAGCACAAATAATAAAAAAAATATCGGATCAAGAATCTAGTCACGTGTTCCAGCACGCATGTCATAATTTACTAATAATTAAATATAATCGACATTGGGATCGCCCATGTCGTTGAGGATATATTATAAATCCTAGATCAGTCACCGTTCGCTTGAGTGCGGAACGAGGTGTCGCGCGGGTTTGTGTACGCGTACGGGTGAACGCGAGAGGGTTGCTTGCCCTCCCAGCTATGCGCCCGTGCATACAGCCACGTGCACCGTATTGCCAATCAATTCGCGCATTGCGCGCCCGGGAATTAGACAATTAGGAGTCGTCACGTTCCGCTCGGTCCCACCGCGTCTCACCGCCACCACTATCGCTACCACCACCACCACCGCCACCACCACCGCGACGTTCCATCGACCATCCGCGTTCTCCACCACCTCGAGATACTCTCCGGCATCGGGCGATGCATCCAGCTCCATCTGGCGGTCCCGGAGTACCGGAAGAAGAGGGGTTTCCCCTACGGGCTTCGATCCACCTCGTTGTCCGCTATTGGTTCACGTCCGACCACGAAGAACGCCCATTCTCGAAACGCCCGAGATGTACGTCGGCTTGAGCGTATTGGTCGAGCCCAGGCCACGGTACCGGTTTTGCTAGCGTTGCGGGGGCGGCGCGCACCCGGCGGTGGCACCGCGACGCTGAGAACGAGAAAAGAGAGACAGAACGATAAAGAGAGAGTGTGAGAGAAAGAGAGCGAGAGCGAGAGAGAGAGAAAGAGAGAAAGAGGGAGAATGTAGAGTCCCCCCTCCCCCCCCGACAAGGCTCTCCGCCGCGAGTGCAGCCGAGCTGGTAATCAGTGCCGTTTCCGCGGCAGAGGCGGTCACCACGCGGCAGATTACACAGATTACAACCGATTTTATTTGTACTCCATCACCGACAGTCGTTTCTTTTCTTGAGGCGACTACCGTACTCCCACCTTGTGTCCTCACCGTCGCGCGACCTGAGCTGGAGTACGCGCCCGACCGTCTTGGTGAACCGTCTAGGTCGCGAGAAGCCGCGTCGTCGGTGCACGAAGAAACCGAGTGCCTCGGCCGAAATTCAGGAATTTTGGAGGAGATCGCGCGTCCACGTTGACGTCCACGCTCAATGGAACGCGCGAATAAACGCGTTGATGGTAGCGTTGGACGTTGTTGACGTTGGAAATCAGCAATTGACCTTTCCGGGATGCCCCGAAGATTTCGCACGTCATCAGTATACAAGAATCGACGTTTGTAATCTAATTGGTGGAATAGAGAAGAAATACATCGAAGTGTATCATATGATGAAGAAGGATCTGAATTGAAAACGGGAGAAACGCAATGCTGAAGAGTATTTTAGAATATTAGATACCCGATACACAGATATTAGAATAATCGTTTAAAATTATCCGAGACATATCATGACAGCGGGAGTCAACGTAAATTTCATCCACACGTCATCTCTCGCAAATAGGGTATTTTACAGTGTAGATTTCATTCTGCGCGCTCCATTCAAATGTTTTTATACGGATCCATTAAACGCTGTCTGAGAAAAAGGACTATAAAGTATCACGGGAAGAAAATTGCTGTATGAGAGTATCGGCTGAGGATCAGCAAGAATGTGCAAAGTATAAAAGTTAAGAGGTGAGAGGAGTTGGGTCATCATGTTGATATCTTAAGAACACTCTTCTGACTCTAATGGAGGAATCCGCTCGTGTCGGCTGGGTCATTCCGCGGCGATGCGGCGGATTCCAAGAATAACGGAACGTGAAACTTATTAAGGCGGTGGGCTGCGCCTTGAAGAGTCTCTTCGACATTAGCAGGTTTCGTCCAGGAATCACGATGTGACTGATCGTCACCTGTAAGTGCCCTGCGGCTCGATCGCGTCACCATATCACGTTTGTCGTCTTTTAACGGATGTCCGTGAGAAGCTAATGCAACGACTGCCAGCTGACACTTTAAGGTGCGACATTATTTATTCGGAATTTCTTTAGAAAACTCACAGTGTAATGGACATTGGGCATACGATTCAACGATGGAACTAAGAAAGCAAACGGTCTTCTTATTGATATCTTCGGATAATTTTTACAAGTGTGGTTTGATAGATTGATAAAAATTACTGGTCGTATTTCGAAACTTGTGAGACGCAAGAACCTGAAAGACCGACCCGTTAGGAATCGGCATGAGCAACGGCGAAGGCGTGGTGACGGGCCCAGGTTCCGGTAGTGATCGTTTATGCGAGGACGTCGACATGGCTACTCCGACGTCAGCGTCTTCGAATCTGAAACCGCGAAGTGGTAAAATTAGCTTTAGCGTCGACGCCTTGCTGAGCGGCACGAAGAAGAGTGCCATCAGCAGCGGTACCTTCGCGTCTAGGCGAGAAAACGATGACAGGATGGATGCTGAAAAGAATCTCGAGATGGAGGTGAGGTATCGAGAGCTTCTGATAGAGCAGCAGAGACTTCAGAGCAGAGAATTACTCGCCAGATTGAGTCCTCACGGTCTCGCTAGCTTTGGCAATCATCATCATCATCATCATCATCATCATCATCACTCGAACAGACTCGAGCAAGACCACCCGCCTGCTCGACAGGAGATGCAACTCACGGTGAAGGATTTCTCTAGGACAAGCCACGACAAGTCATCTTCGCCTATCAGGATAGACCAGGAGACGCCAAGAGATCGACTGACGACCAATTCGCCGAGCGAGATCGGCGAAACGGTGCTCCAACGAGAACAAGAGCGTATTCAGGAGGAGGACGAAAGGATCGACAGGATCACCAATCCGAGATCCGTGTCGCCCGCGAGCAGACGAGAGATCCTCGACGATCGTAGCGATTCCGAGGCGAATCGATCCCTGGAAGGAGACCGTACGACGGATCATCTGGATCTCGAGGACCATGAGATAAGGAGCGTCGGCCAGTCCGAGGATTTAAACGTAATGGACTCGGATTGCGAGCTGGAGAGGGACCTGGAGACCAGTCAGGAGAAGGAGGAGAAGTCTAGCCCGGTAGTGCCTCAGCCGATTCATCCAGGAGTGCAAAGGCCGTCGCAGGGCCCGCCGTATCTCGCCGGAGCACCCGGCGCTCCCGGCTGGAACCCTGCGGGATTTCCGCATTCTCTGGCGGGGTTCGCGTGGCTGCCCCCACCCCCGCATCCACACAATCCTCATGGACATCTTTACACGCCGCACGGTGGACCTACCAGCCCGAACGGTAAGACAAACACGAACCATCCCCGTGCTCAAAGCCGACTGTTATATTTTAAAATGTATGAAATTTCACATTAGGTATTAATAAATGAACATAAAATTTATATTCTTCCGTCAGCACATTGATATTTTATGATTTATATCACTAAATACTACATCAAGTAAAAATCTCGTAATAGATATGGATAATGTGCTGAAATTATTGTCTTTCAATTTAATATCGTATATTCAATCTCGTAATAATTGTTAATGGAAGATAATTCCCCGAAGACACGTCGTGTCTCGTATCTCTTGAACAAGAAGTTTATATTTAGACAAGAATAGCCTCGCTGCATTTGTTTTCTAGCTTGCGATTCTGCCGGATACAATGTCGGCAATCAGATGGAAAACGCAAACGCTTAATGCGACCGTTAATGCATAACACGCAGACTCATAACGCTCTGCATTAGTACCGTGGATCACGCGAGTAGGCGGGCATTATCGGTCTTACGTGCCAAAGAATTCGCTCCGCACTCCGGTTTACCTTCATCGCGATTGAAGCTTAAAGCTAAGGCCTTAAAACTACCATCACGATCGACACGATATCTTTGGGCTGACGATTTCTTCTTCGAGCGGAAAGATTTAACGGGCATAACGAGACTAATGATATACCTTAAATGTGATGCAAATTCAAAAGATAAATATTTATAATTCGACGAATACATATCATGTTTAAATTTATCAGCAGCCATTAACTGAAGACATAACATAACATGGATATTCGTGCCAATATCAATTCAGTCCGCAGTTTAAATCGTTGATTAAAATGATTTGTTGCGTTCTTCGACATATAATCCTGTATTCCACAATCTTCAACTATCTTAATCGTATGACCTCAGGATAGGACTTGTACTACTGATTTTGTGCTATTAATTTAAGTGAATGATCGAATGCGCGTGGCAGCTATAATTTCAAAATTATCAGGTTTCCTCGTGAACCAATAAATAATGGAATAAACTTTTTTTCGACGGAAATATTGGAAATGCTAATTTATTATGATTCATTTATAAAATTAAATTTATTAATAGTTTTTAATAGAATTCTTTTGTGATTAGTAATTAATTAATTAAGAAATTTTTGCGTTCCTTTTTTCATACAAAATTGATTTTATCTTACCTTTTTTGCCTTTTTAAATCGAATTTTAATGCTTTTTAATTTGCCTTTTTAACGTTATTCAGTAAAATCTGTGGACATAAAATGATTATGGGTGCAACATTAGCCGTTAGTTTTAAGAATTGTTCGCATCGTTCACTGCGAATGTATTTTGCTTACCCGCGTAATCAAATAAATTTTCCCGTAATTTTCCTCCTACTGAACTTCCGGATAGAGTTACAACTCGACTGTTTTGCAAATCTTCCGAATCTATCCCACATACCGTCAACGCGGAACTCGATTTCATGTTACGGTCTGCGATCGGTTCCCTGAAATGCGTGCGATCGGCACGTCGGGTTTGATCGTCGTATATCTAGGCTATTGGGACACACTATCGGCATTTACAAAGCGACGACTAGCGATTTTCCATCGCCTCTGGTGTGACGGAAGCGACGTGAGTGTCCGCGGCATGTGACGCGAACGAAAAATCGGATAAAACTCGACGTAATTGCCTAATGAGGAAGGAGAAACCCGCGTAAGAGAGAGCAAGCGTGCAGCGCGAGATTCTCGGGACAGGTACAAAAGTGATCAGCCATATAACGATACAGATCTTGTTCCATGACCGGTGGCGGATATATGGATTGTAATTGGCTAATAAATCGAGAAGGAAAGCCGTGGCGGCTCGCAACTCGCGATAATTAGACGTCGCTACTGCTTGGGAACACTTTGCTGATAAATAATTTACGATGACTTAAACGAGAGAATTAGTTGCGATTTATTAATTACCGACCGCGCGCTCCCGCTCGCTCTCTCTTATCTCGCGCGATTAGCAATTACTTGAAGAAAATTCGCTGTAAACAAGATACGAATTGAAAAGATATATACTTTGTTTGACTAAGTAATATCTATATTTAACGCAAAACATGACGAAACGTGTTTCATTTGGAACGTCGGGAGTTTCGCGATCGAAATGGGATTATCGATTGCGACGAGGCAGCGCACGTTATTAATTGCCCATTATTAATTCTTCCACAATTCGTGGTCACCAACATTTGTCTAAGCGAGTGGAAGATTCCTCTAATGGAGAAAGACGATGAAGTGCCAAGACTCGTGTTGCCGTGTGAGCAAAGAACTTTGTGAACATTACTACATCGAGTCCATTCCTAATGGACAATTAAAGTAATACCTCATTAAGGTGTAGCCGACACCTCACGCGCAATGGGCTAATCGTACATCGTAGCCTTTCTCCGAGGTACTCTCCGCCTCGAGTGCCCGAGTACTCGCGAGGCTGCAAAAGGACGAGAGTGCTCCTCTCGTACCTGGCCTCGCTATTCGCGCGCGTCAACTTTTATGCTCGCCGAGAGTCCCGTAATGGTTTTAAAGATTTCTTTCTCGGAAATGGCGTGAGTTCCTCGTTACGCGCGGATATTATTTTGCTCGCAGGAACTTTCGAGATTTGCGACGTTATTTACTGTTAAGGACATTTAACGAAGGGCTCGTCTTTGAACAATGAATCGTGATCGTTTTACGTGATCATCTTTGGAAAACGCTCTCTATCGTGATAGAATTTTTTGCAGTACAATTGTGGATAGTAATTGCACTTTTTTTTTCTCCATATTTGCGCAAACAATAACATCAATTTTGCGACAAGTGGCAACGGGTAATTAGAGACTCTCGGAGAAATTTACGCAAGCAACTAGCATTCCTTATTTCGCAAATACGCATACAATTGAACAATTAACTTAAGTTCGGAAAAGCGAGAATACTAGAACACGCAAGCGCATAAAACTCATATAAACGTAAAAGAGCAAGTTACCCGCTACATGTATTGCCTTATCTTTTAAAGTGGCATAATTGAAAGTAACGCTTATAACACTTGATGTAAAATAAAGCATGAATGGTAACCGGAGAACGAGAGAATATTGGAAAGACACGCGATCCCGCAACTAATGGGAACGCATAAAAGCCGGCTGCGTGCCGACTACATGGACCCCTATATCTCACGAAGTGGCATAACTGAATGAGACACATTTACTTCATTTGTGTCAACCGTAATAAAATCCGGCTCAAAATATAACGCCCGATGTAAAAGTGGTATTGACGGCAAATGAAAGAGGACAACGGGAGAATACAATAGCGAAAATTGATTGAGAACGCGTAAGAGCAACTGCGCGCTTATTTTCCATATCTCATTTCCCACATTGTTTACATTGCCGACGACAGAAAACGTAAAGACGTGAAGAAAGACGCGAGGACGCGATGATCGGCCCGCGCGCCAACCGGCATCGCGAGCAGTTCGACGTGATAGAGTCATAAAGAACTCACGACATCCATAATGCATTCAAGAGACGCCCGGTAAAAACCGCTCTCGTTAAAGTGGCCTGTTAAGTTTGGTGTAGCGCATTCAGCTTCCTGTGTCGCTCGGCGGAGCTTTTTGCGAACGATAACGACAAACCATTCGCCCCCTCGGCCCGCCCCGCGTTCTTCTTACGATTTGTCTTCCTCTTTTTCTTTCCGCTATTGGTGCGCGACACCAATTATACCAGCACTTGGAACGGAAGCCGGAGCAGCTCGGTATGCGTCGCTATTGCAATCGCGATTATCACAGTCACGACATTGTCGCTTTTGCCTCGAGATTATTGTTCACTCGCAGACAACTCGGTTAATTACCACGTCTTTCGTTAGTCCTCGGTATTTTCGACAAGAAGCTCCGACGCTGAATCAACGTTCATTCATTGTACAATCAATCGCATTAAGACACAATTGTGTTTTTATTTCACAAAGAAACTCGAAGCTAATTGCAACTATTTTTTTGTCGCAGTTGGAAATTTCTGCGTAAAAACGTTTTCGGAGATGGAATAAATTTTGAAGATATTGTTCTCCGTGTGTGTGTAAATTAAAGTAAATAACGAGTTAGATCTTACTTGAAAGTTTGTTGGATTTAATGAGAGAAAGAATTACTTACTGTTAAATAAATCAGGTTTATTAAGACGTTCTTTAATCATTTTTTGCAATAAGATAGATGTATCGCTTTCCGAACGGTATCTCTTCAAAATATCATATCTTCTGCACCAAAAAGTGTTTCTGAAAAATTAGACAGTGAAAAGCTTATTAGCTCCTTTCCATCAACCGTTCACCACTGACAGTTATTCCGGGGGGGGAGGGGGGGAAAGCAGAGGGATGCGATACGGTGCTCGTATATACGCCGATAATCCCAGGACCCGTCGCTGGGCGGCGGCTTACGAAAATTATGAATACGGACGTCATTTATAACGCTCGAACGCCGCTGCCCGCACGCATTTATCTGGATTGCGCGCGCAGGAATGAATTAACGACGCCCGCCCCGCGTCCAATGATGTTCTACAAAATATTTCGGACGATTCATCATTCCATGGACGTAATTACCCGCCTCGGTCGTTCCAGCGGTCCGAAGCGACGCCCGTCTGCCGGTTAACGTGTCTCTCTTCAACATCCCCGAAAATTCAGTATCCGTTGATGAAAGCAGCGCCGCGGTCACGTAACGATGCAATTGCCTTCTAAAGCTTTTGCTTCTTGTAAAAATGTTCACGCGAATTGTATACCCAAACACGCCCGTGCACGCAACATTAAAGATCAGATTTTATCCCGTTGTGATCTTATTGTAGAAATTTCGAAATTTACGTCACAGTCTGACACGATATGCGTACGTCATTATAATCTAAATTAGTAATTAAATAACATATTAGTTATGTTAGCTATCCAATCTAATTAACACCACAGCTCTGGTGTTACAACCAAAGAATTAGGCCATCTGATATATTTTTTTATTTGTATTATTTTCTTGTATTATTGATTACCAGCATTATACATTAAAGGATTCTTGAAACAAAGGCTAATTATTCAAAAGATAATAATAAAAATAAGAGATAAATGAAAAAATATATAGGAGCTAATACTTTTGGCCTGTAGGCTGCATTATTATATAATTAAATAATATCTAAATTTGAAATTCATAATTTTAATAGACCATTTGATTATCCGTAAGAAAAAGATTTGTAACACATAGATGATTAATTGTGATCATTTGCGAAAACAGCAAATAGATGTTAATTGTAAAATTCGTTGAAAATAACTCGAAATAGAGTCGAAATGTCCGGACATTGTTAAGTACAAAAATTGTATAGAATCATTAATAATGCACATCAACTACAGCGCCTGACTCTCGTTGCCTTAATTTCCTATCTATTTTACATTTCGAGAGTCCATCATTAATTTATTTATCATAATTTTAATACTCACAGAAATGTACGGTGCAGTCACACACGAAGTATCTCCCTCTATGTTTAATTAAGCTGATTTAACGTCGAACGACGATCCGGGGCAATCTTTTATCGTCGCACGCTTGGCTATACCCGAAAAGTTTATAGTGTGGCAGGCGAACGGATTGTGTACCTATCAGAGCGACAGCGGCGGTTACGGCGACGTAGCCGTTTGCGTGCGTGTTTCAGTGATCGGGTAATTAACAGAAATTAATTAGCAGTCAAGAAGAACATATCGATCGGTTACGTGCGCGGCATGGCTAACTTCGACGAGCGACATGAAATCGCTATATTACCCGTGTGAATGGATGCGACATCGACACGTAACGACAGATTGTCTGGTTATGCGGTGGATCCGCGGCGTCTTTCTTGCGCGTTTCCTCTCGCAATATCTCGAACGCGCGTCCGTATCGCGGTCACTCGCGTTAGGGGACCGTCTCCTCCCCTCTGAAAACAAGCAAACAACGCGTTGCAGCTCGAGTGTTAACTGCATTAATAATCCATTAGCTCGGTGACGCAAGGCGGCAAATTCCTAGCACCGTTATGCCGATGCAAAAAATAAAGTGCCACCGAAAGGCAATAATACGTGCAACTGGTGGAGCGTTTGGTGCAAAAAGAATTGCGCCGCGCATTGCGCCACGACCTACATACGATGTCCTTAAACGTGAAAGAAAGTCGTGGCGGTGGTGGTGCGATTCGCGACTTTTGATTCGTCCGGATAGGTATTTAATTAGCAGAAATTAATTAGCCTCCTGGGAGAACATATTGATCGGTTACGTGCGTGAACCCGGCTCGGGCTTCCCCAGGCGACACGCGAAACGGGGGAACCGCAGGCTGGCGGTGCGCAACGAGAATGGAAGACGTGATACCGGTGTCTCTCGACCGATCCGGTACGACAATCGTCGGCGGCCCGTGCCTTTTTTGTACCCGGTCGAACGTTAATTAGCGCTCGGAATCCACGCGCGCCCCTCCCCGCCGCGTCGCGAAATCGTCATCGCGTCTCGTCGTCCTCGGATGTCGAAAACACTTTTTCACGGTGCACAAAGTCGCGATCGATGTATATATATATAACCCCTATCGCATCTGGCCGACGCGCAGGGGCCGCCTGCTTCCACCCGAGGTATCAATTACTCTTCCTCTCGTACGAGTCGCTTATTTTCAATGCCGCGCGAGATAGTGCGGCGTGTGTTATAGGGAAATAATATGTCTAATTGTAGAATGCGCGCGGCCACCGAGAAGAAGAGTTATTGGCAAGCCCGGCCACCGAGATTTTTTAAGAGATGTCAATACTTCATTTGGTCTCTTGTGCGCCGCTTTTAAAATACGCGGCGTCTCTCACGTCGGATATTAATTATCGCGGTCGAACGTGGAAAAAAAGAAAGAAAGAAAAAGAATAGGAGGACGCGTTTTCGCCGCACGTTATCGCCGCACATATTTTTCACTCGCAGGATACGTTATTCCTCTTGCCCTTTTATTTTTTAAGTGAATTCTAACGAAGTGGTCAGCTTAAAATGGATTTACCGACGAATGACAAGGCGCGCGAACGCCGTCGACATAATTGCGCTACCGTGGAGAGAGAGGTGGCGAAACTTTACGCAGTACCAACTAATTGCGTGCACATGAGCCGATCGTAAACAACGACGGTCGATGATAATCATGCGCACCGGATGCACGAGGCCGGGATGATGGGTCGATAATTAGGCGCCGTTCGTTGAGCATTCGAGCGCTATTTATTTTTTATGATTTAATTTGCGCGGCCTCCCCTCTTCTCTTCCCCGTGCTGGCGAGACCGTAATCGCTTCATCATGCGAAACCTATGAAAACGCGTCTTGCCGAGACGTCGCCGCGTGCTCGTAAATTAACGACTAACGCTGCACGTCCGAGGTTAATTATCATTCGATGAGTGCACGAGGAAGCCGGACTGGCGTTTTAATAGTACGGATACAAATGTCCGCGAGTGTCATTATTAACGTATATCTCCCTCTCTAATGATGCAGATAGCAAAGTGGCGCGGCAGAGTAAATGCCGTTCTAATCCCCGCATCTCGTCTCCTTTTAGAGAGGAATAGCGGTCCGGATTAATTCGAAACGGGAGCGGGCGAGCCACGACGTTAAATAATTTTCTAACAGAAACTTTATGTTTTTCATTGGAAACCGGCTCTCTAAATGAGCTTTTTCTAACGATCTCCTTAATATTGCAGTTTTTTTTTTTTAAATAAATTAGAGCTCACTTTACACGCCAATTTATTTACATTAGAATTATTCACGCGAAAATGTATAGGAAGTTTAATCTTACCGGAACGCATGTTTTCTCTTTGATTTTAGGAGATTTGAGATTGCCAGGACCCGGACCAGGCCCAGTCAGATGTACCCTCAGGAAGCACAAGCCCAACCGGAAGCCAAGAACGCCGTTCACGACGCAACAGCTGTTATCGCTCGAGAAAAAGTTTCGCGAAAAACAGTACCTAACGATTGCCGAAAGAGCAGAATTCTCGTCGTCGCTTCATCTCACGGAAACGCAGGTGAGAGACGCCATACGATTGACATGCGAGCAATCAGCTCTCTTAGAATTGAAAAAAGTTTTGTTTCATACAACGAGCGAAATATATTCAAGGTGCACGCTAAGAAATAGATGAAAAAAATTACGAATTTTATTTAATGCCAATTATAAGAATTCTGCGTAATAAATTAGAACAGATATTTTTTTATGTTTAACGTGAAAACTGTAAATCGTGTAAAAAAGAATAAATATATATATTGGCTTTTAAAGCTGATGTTGAATCGTGGCGTATTTCTCGCAATTAATGAGCATATTAATAAAAATTGTTAGAATCATCTGTTTATATTTATTTTATTAGACTTATATTAAACGACTAACGTTAGTGTGCTTATAAAAGCGGAAGGCACTATTTTCATGCTGCAAATTAATATTTATACATACCTCATACATCTACGCTTGAGTTAACGGTTAATTGCAAAATTATCTTTCACGATTATTATTACTGTGTCATCTGTTCTCTTCTCTACCTGGACTATCGTAATTCTTTGCCACGTATGTAACAGAGTGGGCTATTATCACGTCGGTTAGCGTGCTAAGATACACTTTGCGCATTCGTTACAATGCATCAATCGAAATGAAGCTACGTTGGCATTCATTTGCTTAGATAAGCTACGATTACCCTGCCATCTTCTCGTGTCGTTTAACTCGCCAAACCGTTCCTTCGATCACGCTCTGTTCTTTCTCATTATTCACCTCGGACAAAGAGATATGTCTACAATTCAAATCGTGACACTCGCGCCAAAGCGATATCCATCCCTATGATCACACGAAGTACCTCATCACTTGATTTTATGAAGACAAAAAGAAAGCACGGAGACATTTTTCTTTTAGAACGCATGGATAGTTGTAGGACAATATGGACTTTGAAAATTTTATTAGAACTGTTCTAAAATTTAATCAAATTTTACTAAAATTGTACACAGAAAAAAAATGTAATACAGCCAACAACATATGTGATTGCGGGCTGCCAACTACATAAAATACTCAATACAATAATATTTGCTATTAATGCAAGTACAATGTTGATACTGCAATAGCATATATTATTGTATTGAGTATATTTTTAATTGGCAGCCCGCAATAACATATCTTATTGAATATATTGCATTTTTTTTTCAGTGTAGTAAAATTTTACTAAAATTTTAGTGTTTACTAAAATTCTCTTCGTGCATAAATACGACTTGTATGATTTTTGGATTAATTAAAAAACGCTTATCTCTGGAATCAATTTTAATTTGTATACCAATGAATTAATAATTTTAGTGTTACATTCTGTTTTCATTCTTAGGCTTAATTAAGCTGAAATTTTTTAACTCTCGACGATTTACTTTAAGTGAAGTTCGGTTACGTAAGTTGGACGCGCGAGTTGTCGCGAGTAATTTGAAAGCATCTGTTAAAATTGGAATGTTTTCTAGAACATTTTAACGATATGCCTAAATGTTTTTTAGTACGTCTGAATGCACCGTAATTATTCTATTCATGCATATTGCAAAAAAGGAGGATTCGTTAAAAGCTCCATCGATGCAGAACAATTTCGGAGTCCCTATTATCATCTTCGTGCCGAATATTGCCGCAAATTAGCCATCGATTCAAACCGACAGCTGCGCAAACGACGCGATTTGCGAACGACTGTGCAAATAACAATTAAACGCGATTTAGTGTTGACCCGACACAACTGCGCGTAAACTCGAGCGTTAGGCGTGTCGCTGTCTTATGACGCCGAGAACTTCTCGATACGTCGATAATTTCCTGCTGGAAACTGATGTTTCCCGACGGGGCCGTTTTGTCTAACGACCGCGCTAAATGATTCGTGTGCATTTTACGCAGAAAATCTTCGTCTATTAGTTTCATCATTGTTCTTGGTAACTCCAGCAATGCGCTTATTAGTAGATTATTGCGTAATTTCATTAATCGCAGATTATTAAGCGTTCGCAGTATCTCGTGCGGTCTGTATTGTGCAAAGTGTTATTTGCCAATTGTAAATCTCTAGCTGCTAGTGTTAAACGACACGTCGGCCAATAATGGCACTTATGTAATGTTTGCGGGCGTGTCGCGCAGTATAATGCAACACGACAGTAAAATCTATGATTTCTCACGTTGTTCGGTGCCTCACGAGCCAGTGTTTTCAACGACTTCAATAATGCGGATAAAATATTCATTCTCAAATCGCCGACACTAACTTTTCATGTGGCTGTTTAGCACCTATCTGTAATTTTCATTATGACAATATATCAATGTAACATTGCGTTAATTAATCTCTACTTGTTTGGTTCTTACTGAAATTCTATGTTTACTACCTTTTTTTACTGTAATATTTTTATCATACATTTATCTTTTTTTGTAGCATTAATAATGATAAAGAAAGAAATGATATTTGAAATAATATTATGTTGAAAGAAATAATTTTTGATAAATTAGTTTTGTTTTTGTAAAATAGCATAAGTATTAAACTATTTTTTCTTTTCTTTTGTTTTTTGTCGAAACAAATTGGTCTACGGTGTGAGACGCCATTGATAAAGAATCATTTTGATAATGGACTTATTTGATTTTTGTAAAATATCCTTCATTATTAAAATATATTAAAATATTACTTGTTTTAGAAAGATTTAATAGATGTATGTGCCGCTGATGTTAAATATTATAAAATATTATTTTAAAAAATTCTTAAAATTGTATTGTTACATCTCAGATTAAACATCCATCATCTGAGAGATATTGAGGAATTGAGTGAAGAAGTAATATATGGACAAATTTTGTGTAGTAACAGTTGATTTATTATCGCTCTAATCAGGAACAATAATGTAATGTTTCAGGTGAAGATCTGGTTTCAAAATCGAAGAGCTAAGGCGAAGCGGCTTCAGGAGGCGGAAATAGAGAAGCTAAGACTATCCGCGAGGCCTCTGCTGCACCCCAGCTTCGGATCGGGACTAATGTTCTCCGGGGTGGGTCCGCCTGGTACCCCAGGAGTGCCTCCCTTCATTGCAGCTGCCATGGCTAGGCACACCCATGCTGCGGCGGCGGCGGCCATGTTCATGGGACCGCCTGGGCACCGACCTTAATAATGATATATGCCAAGATATAATATGCGTGTAATTTGAAGTCATTCTTGATGTCATCGTCCGAAGATTCAATCTGCTCACGAACTGGGGATCCGATGATCTATGATTGCCAAAGATTCATGGATACGAAAACGTTTATCTAAGAATCCGAGAGAGAGTCTTCAGAAACTTAACAATCTGAAGAAGCATTATGGAAAACAATCTGAAAATTAGAAAACTAGAGAAAATGAAAATCTGTGGAGTTAATGATTGAAAAGAACTCGAAGATTTAATAGCTAAAGAAGTCGAGAATTTGTAAATTAGAGGTCCAAGAGAGCAAGGATTGGACAGTTTAGAACTCAAAATGTTGAGAACTCTAGAAACTGAAAAATTAAAAGAAGTCTAATTAAATAATTGGTAATAAATTCACAAAATGGACTTTAAGTGATCTTGCTTTTACGCGACGAAGAAAAATTGTTTTGAAAGTTCTAGACCACTCTTATTGATTAGTCCATCTCTCGCTCGACTTTAATTATTTAATCTTCTACTAGTATCGAGAACATTGGGATCCACCACTTAGGATTGGGAATCAAAATTGACTAGGACTGGTTAAATAATGGCGATAATCGCGTATTAATCCGGATGGCTTATCTTCAGAAAGGATAATCTGAATACGTGAAGTCCGAACTGTAAGTTCGGGAAACCTGTAGCTCGAAGAAACATCGTCGCATAATTTTCTCGGGACGATGGAATACGTCTACATCGGCGCCAGGAGGGGGCGTGCGAAGCTTTGATCTCAAGAGAAAGCACAAGTGTACATAGTGTAAATAGTATCGTACGATAACTATGGGTGTACGTATGTATATATACACATGTGTACAGGACGCTTCGATTACCCTGAGAAGAAGGAATCGCGAGGAACGGGCGTACGAGAGTTAGTTTTAACGGATTTGGACCGCACTGGACCTAGCAAAAGTTCGTTCACGGGTGTGTTTTTAATGTGGACCGTACGAGAGAGTGCAGCGACGTGAATGTGCGAGGTACGTTTAAAAACAATTCCGAGTCTGAGAGCATTAAAAGAAAAAGGGTCAACGTCGAAGTCAAATGTAGTAGTTGTTTCCCCGAAGTAATTCCTCACACTGAAGAAAATGAGTCTGTTTTGTTTTACATAAAAAAATCGTTTATTTTGAAGCTTTAGTCGCGAACTTTTAGCTAGATTTTCAAAAGTTGTGTCGAATGAGACATCGGTGACATTTCTGATAGCCGCCACTAACCATTGATTCTTCTTTAGCAAGTACACAATTCGTAGCTCGTCTAATCTCGATATCTTTCAGAGACTCTTGTTGACTTTTTTTTCTATGCAAGAAGATGAGGCAAGTGCGTGTAAATGTATCAGCTTGTGTCGATTGTGAATCGAAGGGGACGCGGAATCGCTCATAGACAGTAAAAGCTAACGTTACGAATGTGGCGTGGTTCTAGACGTACCTATGCGCCTTGTATAAATGTAAGATGATAATTTATCCATGGAAGTATATTATAGCGAAATAAAAGATTTCAGTATTTACATTCTTTTCGTCGATCTTTCAACCCTTTCGGTGAAACATTCACGAACGGATGGACATAGGCAAGCTGTAGAAACAAAAATTTGCTTTATTTTTTAAGTTGTTAAAGTTAATTTTAAAAAATGTACAAAAATAATTTCCACAGTAAGTTGAAAGGGTCGACAAAAGAATCCACGTTGGCCAAACAGCTTTTCGCGGTTAACTAATTTGCAAATAATACAATGACGCAATTGATCGAGCGTAACGTCTCAAATAAGGCATCATATTGAGGCAGGATAAAGGGAGAAAAAAGAAGTGTGCGCGGCGGATTTGCCTCGGCGCGATCGTTTGTATCGCACAGTCATCGACAGGTCGGCTTCATATATGGCAAGTAGTCGATAAGGCGGCCGAAAGTGTCCGCCAGATAATTAGAAATATGTTAATCCGCCGTGGCTGCTAATTGGTTTTTGACTAAATTTTTAATTAAGTCTTAAGCCTGGGCGGCGCGCTGATTTATCGAGGAGAGGGCCCGCGGCTAATTATAAAATATATATAGACGACACGGCACTAACACATATACCTGCCGGCGCGGCAGCTCGTTTGCCGTTATCATATTTGTGCGTTGTGGTCTTCGCCTGTGTGCACCTGTCTCGCTTTACGGTGTGTGGCCATAGGCGCCTGCAGCGCTCGGTGTTCTTTTTTTTTTCGACGACGCGCAACTTTCCAAGAGAGAGAGAGAGAGAGAGAAAGAAAAAGACGCCGTACTCGTTTCCGATAATTGCCATGTCATCTCCATATTTCATGCAATCGCGCCGCGTTCGGGGGCGTCAATGGCTCACGGTGCAAGATTTACCAATATTCCGGGATAACTCGATTTCCCCTTATATAAGTCTAGCCTGTGAAGATTGCCTAATAACATTACATGTTACTAAAAACGATAAACGTTAACGAGCATACGAACGGATAGCCTCTGTCTCCTGCGACGACAGTAATTTCTCGGCAAGGCAAATGAAGGAAATTGGAAAGGTGAATCCTAACGAATACTTCCGTCAGGTCAAGGAATAGAACACGCAACGACGACAACATCTCGGGGATCAATCGTCGCGAGACAGGTGGCAAGGCGCAAAGAGATCCTTTAAGAGCGACGACTCGCCTCGCCGTTAAAGGCTTTACAAACAGGCGCCAGATATTCGCCACCCGTGTAGATCGGAAGCTGTTCGGAGATCCCTCGTTCTCTCCTTCTCCTCCCCGCTTGCCGTTCGCCAAAGCCTCCGCCGGCCGCCTCCGCTTCTCGGGGCGCGCACAGCCTCGATCACAGTCGGCGCTCCCATATAGATAAAATTTATGTACCGCGGCCGGCCGATTCTACGCATACGGCCACATTGAGCGCTGACAATTAATTAAAGAATAATTTCTTGTCTCCGCGATACGCGGAGGAGCGTCGCCAGTTGGCGTCCAATTATGCTCACCGACCGCAGCGGAATACCAAGCAGGTCCGCCGTCGACGACACCGGATGCGCTATACGTACCTCGCCGATCGGCTCACGCTCGTAAGGGGCTCGTCGTCGCGAGCGATCGCGTCGCTAACAATGTGATTCATAAAACGTAAGTAACGCACAAGAGAGGAATAACGTCTGCGTCTTCATTACGCGGAACAACAACGGCTTTCAGTTTCTTTCCCTCACTTTTTCGATCTCTCGGAGCGCATCTCGGTTTCAAGCCGGACGTTAGAGAGTCTTCAGCGTGAAGCAACGTCGGCTTTTTGCGTTCAGCTTCGAATTTTCTTGATTTTTAATCCTTTACGGAGGGACAGCTGATTGTTTCATTTACTACCGAGTCGCAGTTTTATTGAGCTCCCTATTTTATTTTTCGCCATATGTCCCCGAAAACGATATAAGTACAGAAAAACGCATATTAAAAGCAAATAAGACAAGAGATAGACATTGACGATTTTTTTATTTTCAGTAATTTTAATATTTATTTTCTTACTCTAAAATGCATGCAGTCTGTCCTTATTTCCGTTTTAAGGTTGAACGTTCACGATGTGTGTTTTTTAAAAATAAGTTTGTGGCGCTACGGAGTCAAATGCGTCTATCAGAATAATTCGAGAAACAAAACGAGAACGTTGAATGACATGGACCGAAAGGAACAGCAGCGGAGGGGAGAAATATTCACGGTTAACGCGTGCATCGAAAGCAGGTCTCCACTCATTCAGTTTATCCAAATTAATTGGTCGTAAATTAAGCGGCCCGGTCTGACGAGTGGCCGAGCGGTCACGATGAAGAAAATGGGACGATGCCGACTGAAGCTCCGAACGGAACGGCTGAATAAGCGGCTGGTGGAAGGAAGACAAACGAAAGGAAGAACGGAGGGAGAGGCGAATAGGTGCTGAAAAACAAGAGGGATAAAGAAGGAGAGAAAAGAATATGAGATGGACGAAGGATTAAAAAACCAAAAGAGTGAACTAGAAAGGGGGGGACAGTAGCGTATCGACACGCCATTATGTGGCGGCTGGGACTAATTTATACAAGGGAAAGACGAAGACACCACGGAAAGTCAGACGTGCGGTCGACAGAGAGGGAGATGTCGGTGGCATTATTCAAGGGAAGAAGCCTCCATCCTAATTGGAAGGCTGCCACTGTTCAACCGGGTGTACTGGTGCTCGAATTCGTGTCTCCCGCCGAGGATTACGGCGAATCAGAAACGGGAATTATTCCGAGGAATAAAGCAAATAATTATCTCTGTCGCAATTCTGATTTTAAATTCGTATCTCCCGCCAAAGATTACGAACAATCAAACACGAGACTTATTCTAAAAAAAGGTAAATAATTAAATCCCTTTCGTAATTTTAATCGTAGATTCAAAGTGATTGAAATAGAAAAATATATCAAAAATATCTAGACACGTAATATTCTAAGTCTTGTGCTGTTTCTTCAATATTTTCTTCGATGAGATGATTTTGATTGGATGAAGATTTATATAATCCGCTATTTTTTTTAGTTTGATACTAATTTTATACAGAGATTATTTTGATTCGTATTATATTGAAGAGTAATATATGCGCGCCTTGTATACTTTTAAGGATACTGGACCTTGGGAACACGTTTAGATACAATCATAGAATAAGCGAATCGCTCGAAACACCATGAATCGGGCGTATCGGTAGGCGAGAACGCGGATCATGTGCCGTTGCCGTAATTGCCGGCAAGATGAATCGAGACGAAATCCCGTTTCCGACTTCGTAGGAAATTTACGAAGCCGATCGAGCCGGCATCGAAGCATTTACGGCGAGAAAGTTATCCGCTACGGCCGCAAGAAAGTCGCGGTCGATGCAAACGCGTCACGGCAAACTCTTCAAAAGTACCGAGGAGCCGAGTTCCTAATTAGGAACAAGCTTGATGGCCGTTCTTACACGTATTAAGCGATAGAGCGAACACGACAGAGGTGAATAAAATTCATAAGCTATTTTGTTCGTCTCGTCGCATCCAAATTGCCTCCCATAAAAATTTTTTTGCAATAAAAATATCTTATTTGTGAAATTATCTTAATATTTAATTACAAATGTCAACGTAAATTTCGAAAATTTTACTGTGCAGTGGCAAATAAAAATCAGTACATTGAGAGGGAAAAATTGTTAACTTGGTTAAGTTTTTCACTTGAATTTTTTTACACAAGTATTTATATATTTAAGTTGTGCCATATATTTCAAGATTAAATCTACAATTATTTACATAGTGCTTACGTTATGTTTGCATGAACATTTTTCATGTTGACAATACAAGATATATAATATATTTAGAATTAAATAACATAATTTGCAATGAAATAATTAAATTATAAGATTGTCTGGAGTCTGATATTAATAAAATAAAAATATATAATATTTTAAACATTCATAAACACAATTTCCATAATTTCTAATAAAATTTGAGTCTTTCATAGATTTTTTACATAAATGACACATAAAACATAATTTGCATAGCTTCTTACACTGCATAGATTGTTTTTATTTAACGCGTAAACGCTCAATCCTGATAAAGTTAAATATATAAATTTTTGAATTAAAAGAATTTAATTAAGTTGAAAATTTCATCAAGTTAATAATCTTTTTCTCAATGTGTAAAAAACTCTGAGCTATTGAATAACCAAGAAAATTAAAACAAAATATTCAAACTAAGTGAAAAAGAATATTAATACACAATACCGAAAAATAACTTTACAATAATGTTTGATATATATAACTTGTAATTTTATGGCTTTCGACATCCGTTATTACTCAGCAATTTTATCGCCAAGATCGAGCCCGAGCTAGTATCGCGCGGAAATAAGGGGAACACAGTAGCCGTGTTATTTAATCATCGGCACTTTTCCGGGCGCGAAAACCCGCGAGGCGTTTTACACGCAAGGCGATTGTCGGGCGGCATGCCTAGTTTAAGTAGATGTTTCACCGACTCCCGGTATTCCTGGAGCAATTAGCGCGGCGACGTGAGACGCGGGGGAACGTTGGCGGACGGAAATCACTTTAATATCTTTCTACCTCGACGGCCGGCGGCGCGACCGGTTTGTAAATACGATGAAATGACACCGCTTTATGAATTGTCGGCATAAACGCTCGTTTTTTTCCCCCGATTTCGCCGGTGATATCGACGTCGGAGCTGCGCCGATTACCCTAGCGTACACGCAGGCGCGATGAAAAACGAAAAAGCTCGTAATTATTTCCAGCGACTCGTCTGCACCTCGCAACGGAGAAGGCTGCTACTATTAATTGCCAAACGGGACTCGTTCCCTATGAATATAGATGAAGGAAGGCAGCGAGGGAAAGGGAGGGAATCTCTTTCTCGATTTCTCGCCGACGACCGGCGAGGAGGAATCGAGTTATGCCAAACGACATCGTCTTCTGCCTTCGAATTATATTATACTTGCTAAAACATACAATATCATTAAATGCTGATTTAATATGTTTGTACATCGTATTTATCTAGTAGATCTGTTAATACATTTATAAATATTTATATGTTATTGAAGATATGATATTTTGCCGGTAGTTTCAAATTTTTTGGCCTTTCGATCAAAGGCTAATTAATTAAATTCATGAATTAGAAATTTTATTTCAATTTGTCTCTCGGTATTTTTTAATATTCTACTTATGTGTGTATGCTATAAATTTATTGTATTCTCTCGATAATCAGCCTTTAGTTTTAATTGGTTTAAAGACAGTTTTTACTTCATTTTTAAGTTTTTTTTAACATTATCTATTGTTTTTTGCGCGATAAACATAAAATCTTCCTACAATTTCCGCGCAAGGATTATTCGTTTCGGAAGAACAATTAATACAGCGAACTTAAACGGAAATTTCGGAAATGTACGAGTGGCAGATCACGTCCCGGTCGCTGATAAAAAACGACAGCAGAATCCTGGGGCAATTAGTCGATATTTTAATGCGCAAAAAGCTGACCCCTCGTTAGATCGTTTCGCAGCGAAGGACCGAACGCCTCTTCCCAAAGGACCATTGAGAAAAACGGACTCGAACACCGGGACCGATGCGGCACCTTGTTAGCGCAAGGATTCCCGGGTTGACAGCTTGGAGCAAAAATAACACGGACGTTAACCCGTTTCCACTGCTACGAGGTATCGCGCGAATCGACCGGTCGACTTCGATTCTCATCGAGACGCTCCAGTCCGCTGCGAGTTTATCAATGAGACGGAATTCATAAGCAAATTTAATTTTACATATTCGATTTACATTTCTGATGTGTTTTCAGACAAGCCGAAATTAGTCGAATGAAAAAAAAATAATAATTGGAAACACACTAGATATAATACAAATATTGAAAAATTGAAGTTCTAATGACAGAATCGAAATATTTTGTGCGAATTTTACGCAGTAATTGCTCAATTATTTTCTAAAATCAACTTAATTTGAAAGATTAAATAACATAAAGTATTAATCTTTTATGAGCGCACTTATTTTCTTTGGTTTAGTTTTAAAACGATTTAAACCGTATTTAGCCGTATCAATGGGCTGAGTGCACACGTGGGAAGCGCGTGCGCTTATCGGATTCCAATTAAGTATGCAATCCTCTCGGTACAACGACAGTTACGCCTATAGTCCTACCTACTTGGGCGCACGGAAGTGATCGCGGAGAGCAAGAAATAATTAGAGCTTTCGAGCGAGAGCAAAGGGGAAGTACCGGTCCCAGCGGGGACTTCCTTAATTGACCTCTGTTTACATGCACCCCCGTGCTCGCTTACACACGTCGCCTACTGTTTATCCGATCGAGCGCGAGTCGCGAAATGGGAGTGTGAAATTCGCGTTCACGTTGAACACGGCCGACGCGATCGAAACGGTCTATAAATAAATCATCGAAATCGTACAATTTGATCCATAAATGATAAGCATACGTTGAGATTGATATTTCTGATTAATATCTGTTTCAATCTGCAAAGACAAATCATTTCTGACGATACCGATTTGATTTTCTGTCGGAAAAAGTTATACTTACACGTCCTTTGTAACAGATACTACAACTATAATTGCTTATGGACATTTCTTTATTTGTTGTATCTTTATTTGTTGTATGGACATTTCTATCTTTATTTGTTGTATCATCAAGCCTGGTTAGTTAAAAATGTTAATCTTGCTTGTAACAAGCTATAAACTTCGCTGTATCAACTAATCTTATTTTTTGCTTATACTCGTGTTTTTAGCTGTAATATTTGATCTCACAGTTTAGGATTCCATTTTCTGTCGACATTTCGTATTTATTGTCCGAAGAGAGGAGGGGAAGGAAGGGGGATCGAAGGACTACGAAGGAATACGAAGGATCAGGTTTGTACTACAATCCAACCAAGGTTTGTATTATCCAACTCGGTCCTCCGGACGCGGCTGCCCTTCGTTCCCAATTCCGATCCAATTTGATGCACGGTAGCTTCGGAGAGATACCACATAAGGGGGCTACGGGAGTAAATGGTAAATAACTGAGCCGTCCCTACACGGACCGGCCACGGGCGGAGAGAGAGCCTAATTAAACGATGTACAATTTATAACACCAGCCAGAAGGTCTAATGGCTCGCGTTCCTGGAAACCCGTTGATTCCACCCGTAGGACCACACCTAGCCGATCCTGCGGTGAGATTGTCACCGGCTCTAAGGAATGACGACGCCGCGCGCCGCCTCGTTCACGAATCGTGTACATTGCAGCACGCCGTAAACCACCGACATAGCGCGGAAGGATCCGCGTGACGATCGCACGCATCGTCGGAATTAATCGTTCGCCTTAATTATCATCAGGCCCCTTTCCAAATTTCCCGATCGGTAACGATCGTAGTGACCTATTCGTTCGCCCTAAGGTCCGTTCGCTCTTTCAACAATTTTATCTCTATTATAGGAATAAGTTAGATTAACAAGAGGCGCCGACCTTTCCTTTATCTTTACGACAATTCTAAATTATGAGAAGTGTATTAAGTATTTGAATAATTTATTCGTACGTGATGAGATATCTCTGAGATCAAGTAAGGAAATCGAACGGCCGGAGAAGGCGCAGGCGACGTCAATCGACGCTGCAAAGCTCGCGTTTCAGCTTGTCGCGAACGAAGGATATGCGATAATGCATCAATTTATTCTTAATTCGAGGACGAACTCGTGTAATCGTGTAAAATGTCCAGGAATAACGGGGCGAGAGAAAGAGAAAGAAAGAGAGAGGATTCTTTTTTCGTGGACACTGCGGTGAACCAATTTCTCTCTCTCTCTCTTTCTCTCTCTCTCTCTCTTTCTTGGATCGAGACATACTGCCACTATATTATCATCGTGCAACGGAATGCGACCGACGAGATGACGTCCTTTAATTTTATATTATTGACGAGCGTGTCGATTATTTGGGACCGCTTATTGGTCATTCGTAAGCCCATCTAATGATCTGCGTCGGAATGCCAGGTACCGAACGAGTCTTCAAGATGAAAATTAAGAACTCGGCAAAGTGAGGCACAGCTTACGCTGATAAAAATGCCGGCCTTATCTCGATCGGCGAAACCAAAATTAGTAGCTGGCGAGCGCCCGCACTCCATGAAAAGGCAGGTAAACTAAATAAAATGTGAAACTTATACTCACAATTAGAGAGATATCTCTTTACCTCTTCTGACACTGTCCCTTCCATCCCCTTTGCCCTCCCTTGTTTCTGAATGCCAATGAACGCGCACGTCCGTGTGGCGAGCAATAAAATAATCAGATTTAATACGCGTAATTATTTTCCTTATACGAATGCGTAAATTAACTCTCGCATTATTTTTGCAACGTCTCCAGGTTGTTAAAGTAGAATTCGATATAATCGCACTCGTACACCTGCGCGAGATCGAAAATCGCTTCCTCACCAAGCCTTACATGATTATTATGGCAAAAATAATTTATATATAGGAATTATTTATTTAATACTTGTGTTAAAATTTTTTTCTGAACAAATATTATCTTGTATTCAGTCAGCTAATAAATTTTATAAAACGTTTAAATTCTTGATCTAAATTATTTTTTAATTCTCAAATTTGAATTTTAAATTAATATTTAAATATTAACGGTATAAAATTTCTGACGTGCATATTTTTATTTACATTTTTTTATTTCTAATTATATCACAAATAAAACTTTTGAATTATTTATTAAATATTTAACAAACAATTCTCGTTTACTTATAAATTTTAGTATTTGCTTTTCATATTACTATACAAAAGAACGAAAAGTATATAAAAATTTGCTGAATACAGATTGGAAAATAATTTTGATAAATCATCAAAATAATTATGTCGGATTCTCAAAATAATAGCGACAAAATTTTTTGCAGCATTGCTCGTCATTCTAGAGTATCCTTTACAATTATTCAAATAATCCAACATAATTATTTCCAGTCCTGTAGCCAGCTAAATTTTTATTGTAGATGCTTCAGCAAAACCGTTCTTTCCGTGTAGAAAGAAATGGTGATTATTGATTCACATTGCTCGTGTCTGACTGTAATTATTACGCCATTACGTACTGCCGTTATTGAGTCATTACCAGTAACGCATGACGCAAAAGAGAAGCATTCCACTCTTGACGAATTATTTCGTGTAATGTATCACGCGATAGCCGGCGTCGGAATTATTATCACGTCGCGCGGTGAGATAAATTGAGAACTTTGTGGTCCGCGTGGGTTAGCGCCGGCTTTCCTGGTCCTCGCAGGCAAAAATTCCAACCTTATCTCCGCTGATGAAGTCGAAATTAGTAGCCGGCTACCGTACAAGTCCCGCGTGGAATTGGTGGTAGTGATGGCGGAAACGAAGACGGTGTTCCCGAAACTGCTGACGGTGACAAGTGTCGTGATCGTCTCTCCCATAATTCAGTACCTTTTCGGTATTCTCTTCGTAATTTTAGTAACCGCGAAAATATTTGTGTCTTTAAGATCGCAAAACAAGAAGGAAATTTTAGAAATATTGCTAGAAATTGCTAACAGATTTTTTTAGATCGATTTCAACATCCAATAGAAAGAGAGAGAGAGAGAGAGAGAGAGAGAGAAATATAACTAGAATTGTATTGTTGAGCAAAATATTGATGTATTATTAGTTGCGTAAAATAACAAGTAAACGTTCTCCCTTAAAATAGCCGACAGGTAGTTGAAATAAAATTCTGAAGTTTATTGATTTTGAGAATTTAATAGACCAATAAAGTTCTCGCGCGTCGTTGTAATCTCTTAATTAGCGTAAATCTGCCTACGTGCGATTATCCTAATTAGCATAGTGGCGGATCCGTCTAATTTTCGAACGGCGTAATGGCGTTCGCCGGTGAACGGTAGCGCACACCGACGGTGTTAATGTCAGCCGCGGTAATAACAGCGGCGATGGTATTGGTCGCGATTGGCGACAGCGATTGAACGTGGTAGCGATCGTAATGGCGGTAGCGACGTGCCGGTGAACACACGCACGTATGCACGTATGCACACATACGCCTAACGAGGTAACACAGGCCGCCTTGCGCAGCGCGAGCTCCGTTGGACATCCGTAAGTGTTGGATTCTCGGCCGTTGTTAAGTAAATTGGGTCCCAACCGGTTTCTTATTTCGTGGCCACTGTCTTACTCTCCGCGGTCGTACTCGGAGCACACACGGAGCAAGAACCGCTCCTCGCGGAACGGAACGGAACGGCACGGCGCGGCGGCGGCGGCGGCGTCGTCGTCTTCGGCCGATTGCTTGGCTTCCCTTCTTCGGGCTTGCAGCTCGAAAGTCTCAGGGCCGTACACGAGCGTGAATCGCGGAACTCGCTGGCCGGCTTCGAGATAGCCGACGTCGTATTTTTCGTGACGTCCAGTCTGCGAGAAGAGTGGCCGAGATCAATTTGTACACGTGATAACCGTGAGTCGCACAAGTACTTACGCTTAAGCGGTTTTGCCATTCACATCCGTCACGTGTCACAACCTGGAATTTATAAACCCTTGACTTCGAGGTAATTTAATCTCTCGAGGAAGTTTAATTAACAGGAATATGACAAACGCTAATTTTATAAACATTTAATTTTAAGGCATATAATATCGTAATACGTGTAACAAATGATAATCTTGTTAATTATGTATATTTAAAGCTTATTAATCAAACGACGAGTATGTACATTTGAACGGGATATTAGATAATGCACATTAGATAAAATTTTGTGTCGAGTTAGAAATAATATAGGAAAAAAAAAAAAACGTCAAAGAGACCAAACGCCGAGTACCCCAGCATGCAAACTTTTTATATTTCGTGTTCACGTGTAAGCTGCCGCACGCGTAAATTTCTACTGTTTACGCACGCGTGCGTATCTATTTAGAAATGTGCATCACGAGAAGAATTTCTTCTCTTTTTTAGCTCAGGCAAACGAAGGAGGCTTCCACAAGATCTCGGCAGCTGATACAGCCGCTTTTTGTCAATTTATAAGGATTTATACTAGCGGCACGCAGATACGCTTGTTCTTCCCCCGCGCCCTGCGCTCGCCTCCGCAACTTTCACGAAAGGGTGGTCCTCGGACTCGGCCGAGGGTAACGAGCCTTCCTCGAAACGCTATCGGATCAGATCAAACCTTGATAAATAACAACTCACTTGTTAACGAAATCGAATGTAATTATATGTAAATAAGAAAAATTACGAGCAAAATTTATTAGAACTATAAACTCCGATTGTAAGGCGCAGACAAGAATTATTAAATAAATTTATATCGATAGAGGCAAACGTGTTCTTCACAGATAAAACGAGTTGCGTTACGCGCGGCGTTAAATTATTCAGAGGGAAGCATTCGTGCATGATAATTAAACAATTACCTTCATCGACGTGGCCTCTCTTCGCTACGCGTGAATCTCTCGCCGTGACCGCCCCCTTTCGTCCTCTCGCCCTTCTTCCCCGTCCCTACGGTGGTGATTAAAGCTATGAAACGGTCGCGGGAGGATGAGCCGGGACGAAAGTGAGAGGAAGGACCAAAAAGAAGCGGCCGAGGCTCACCCGGCTTGGGTGAGAGGGGCAAGTCCTATCTTAATGATATTGTAGCCGGCGTGCACGCGCGCAGGCTTGCTCTAATTGCGCCACTGGAGCGGCCATGTTACTCGTGCTCGCGAGTGAGACGAGGAAGGCAGACTCTTCCACCTCGACGATTTCGGACGTGTGTCCGTAGACACGTGAACGCGCAAGTCTCTCTCCTTCTCTCTCTCTCTCTCTTTCTCTTTCTCATTTTGCTGGGTCCAAGAGGGAGAGACAAAGAGGACGCGTGTCGGTGATACGACCGTTGTGTCTGGAGGAGATCCAGGAGAGACCGCGCAGGACGAAGAGATCCTCTGGACTGGAGGAGGACCACGATAACGGGCAAGCGAGGGGAACGTTCACGGTGTACTCGTAAATACTCGCTTGCGAGAGAGTCTGCGTGCTCGTCGACGAGGGAAGGTAGACGAGGACGAGCGATCGCGAGCGAAACGTTGTCGCGTCTGAAAAAGGGCAGAGAAAGATAGAGGGTAGGTAGAAGGGAGGGTTGGGTGAGACAGGAGAAAGAGAGAGAAACAAAAAGAGAGACAGAGAAGAGAGAGAGAGAGAGAGAGAGAGAGAGAGAGCGCGCTGAGAGAAGGGGGAGAAGAGTATAGAGAATGGAAGGGTCGGCCGAGGGGGAGGGAGAAGGGGGGAGGACGAACGGTGGATGGGTGGAAGAGAGGGGGCTCGCCATGGTAAAAACCTGGAAATGCAGCATGGCGGTCGGGAATCGGTAGCAATTATTACGAAAGGACGACAGTTGAATGCGAATACTCTCGGCCGAAGAAGAGGGCGACTCGTGGATCTCGTGCCACCTCGTAGACCACGGGTGGCACGAATCGATGCGGCGATTAAGGGGAAATTTCGGCGAGAATTCGTTGAACTTTTTATCATCGTTCGAGTATAATCGCGGAATTTTATGTCTCAACAACAGCCACTTCACCACCTTTTCGAAATGACGTTAACAGTGTGAGAAACGATCGCATAACAAGAAGATGATTGATATTTGTTTTGAACTATTTTCACGTTAGAGCGGACCCACGAAATATGTTCTCGCGACGCGCTAAGTAAAGGTGAGAATATGCGGGTTTTACTGACGAAGGCCTGCTTCGGCAAACTGAACCAAGTTCTCTACGCTAACGTTCGCCCCTCTGTTCTTTCGAACCGTAATTCTCGCTACGGTATATACGGCAGGAAAGACAAGTCAACCACGATTAACTAACGCTAACGGAGTATTCGGCCCGATCGGCTCTTGGTAATTGTTAATAGAGCCGAACGGTGCCACATCGTCGATGCGCATCTCCGTTTTGCAGAACAGCTATCAGCGTTAACTCGTAATGCTGAACGTCGGAACTTTCTCGAAATCCGGTACGACTTGGCCGAGCTTGCAGCTCGCCGAGATAACCGAATTGTTTAGACGTAATGTCTCGTCGACATACTGGCACATTGTCGGATAATTGCGACGTCGAAGACGTTATCATTCATGGCTCGCTGAAATCGACATTACAGTTCAATTAATCGAAAATCACGTGCGCGGATTTTAATTGAATCTTTACGTATGCTCGAATATTCTTGGCAGCTCAAACAAAAACCCCGGATAATACGCAGAAAATAAAGAATATAAATGTTCAAATATAAGAAAACATTTCGTACAATTTAAAAACGGAACAAGGCATTCGCAACATTTGCAGTCAATAAAAAAAAAGGGAGGGGGGGGGGAGTTTCTTCTCACTCTCTTTTCAACTCGGACGTGAGCGCTAAATAACGAACCGAAGGAAAAGGAAGTCCGGAAAATACGAAAGTATTCCGCGGGAGTATTTCGCAACGAGATTTAATTTGGCGGAAACGAGAGTAGAGCGATACTTGTGCGTTTGTGGCGTGTGTCTGAAGCCGCGCGTTGCAATATCTTTTTCTCATTTTTTCATTATAAGTGCGATACGTGCCGCACAATTATTACATTAGCTGCTCGCAAAGCCGAAGTCCGTGTGGGCTTAGCAACGGCTACAACATTGGCGCGCGGAGGTTGCGGCTGCGGGTGTGAGTTAAAATGGGAGGGTTGTTCAGGGCAAACAGCCACTTTGGCGCAGGCGTAACCGCTGCCAGTCAATATTAACCAACGAGTCGGATTCGAGGCGAGCGAAAGCCTCCTTGCAGCAAAACAGAAACTGAATCGACCATGTTTCGAGCATTGTTCGAATAATAACGAAATTACCTCAAAAACGTAAATAATGTTTCTCCAACGGAACGGTAACTGAAAATTCGATAATTATATTAAAGTCCGGTATAACAAATTATTTTATTTGCCTTCATTAAATTATTAAAGTGACGTCATTTTATGTTCTTTATCATTATTGCTTATAAGTTATTATAATATATGTCCAGCGCGAAGCAACAGTCTTATGTAATATTGAAGAATTGTACGAAGCATTGTAAACAAGCTGGTGTCGTCTTCAATATGAATTTGTATATTTTGTAACTCTATTCGTTCTATATTATCAGTCTCAATTGGAATTAGAACTTTATAATCGTCGAATTCCTTTTCCAAGTTAATTCGAATTAAGAGACGATCTGCGCGCGGCGGATTGTTTCCTTGGAGATCGATTTCTTTACCGCCGGCGTTATTCGCGTGCCGCCCCAAATATCGCGTAGGGCCTTGCTTTCTAATTTCCGAAAACCGGCAGGCTGGATGCACAAAACATTTCCCGGCCATTATATCGGCGGCATGTAACCGCGTTCAACGACTACGCCGCCATCCCGCCCAACCCACGCATTAGCCTCGCGCCGCTGACAACTTCTCATTGTCCGCGATTCAGCCTGACGTCGCGGCGACGTGCTCATTGTTAATTAAACTACGCGTCGCCGCGCCATTGCCGCATTCACAGAAGTCCGCCGCTTTCGCCGATAAGTGGCGACGTTGGTGGTGGTGACTTAGACACGCGGCGGCGGTGGCTACACGTACCTCTTCTCCACGGGTTTCCGTAACGCGGCCTTTTCCGACTGGCGGCTGGCGTCGACACGCGCGCGAGCGCCGGAGCCGAAGCCATAGTCCCCCGCGCGGAAAAGTGTCTGCGCGCGATTGTGTTGCGGTCCGCGCGCACGTCTCATCGGCATGTCGTGGCAATAACGCGGCGGTTTAATTACCACGGCGAATTAATACGACGGTCGGTAGGACGGGAGAGAGCCGACGTCGCGCTTTAACGTGAGAGACGACGAGTAAAAAAGAGGTCTGTACGCGTCGAAACGCGTTTGATGCGTTTTCCAATTTTTATCTTACCCCAAAAAAAATTCTCTATTTGTGCAAAAGGTATATTAATGATGTATTTAAAAGAAATAGAAACTTGGGGGTTGAAACTTCTGCTTGAGAATTCCAAGCATTAATTGCATGAAATATTCTTCGGTCACAAAGTGGCTGCTGCCGAGATCGAGCTGCTGGACCATTCACCAATGTTCTGCGTATTGGCGATGGGTTAAACATGCGATCGATACTCGAGTCGTTCCTTCACGTATTACTACGTCAAGGAGGAGAGACAGCAGGAGATAAAGAGAGAGAGAGAGAGAGAGAGAGAGAGAGAGAAGAGATCGCGGTTGCCGCCCTAATTCTCACAAATTCGATATAGCGCGGCGGGTTGCGCGAATGCTCCTTAAGCAGCCCATAAAACGCAGGAAATTACCGAGTAGGAGCGTCACGACGCTCCTCTCGATAACGGCCTTATCGTATATAGGCGCTACCGCCAAGAAGTCGTCAGATTCCACCCTGGCTGCCATAGAGATGGCGAAGCACGAGATACACTATCGCGCGATTTCGCCGTCTCGCGGATACTTTTTGCATTTTCGTATCTAACATGTTTCACCCCCTAAAACGTGCGTCTATGTACCATCGTTTTTATATACTTCTTATTATGTCACTTATAGCGCCAAATGTAGCGTGATGTTATTCCGAGCGATTACGTTACGTAGAGAAATAAAGTTGAGCGTTTGGGAGATAGGACAAATGAAGAAAAGAATTGTTTGCGTTTAGTACGCACGACTTTTACAACTCGACGTTTCATTTCGACGGTAGAAATTAAATAAGTTTTCCTAAAAAGTATACGGCACATAATTCAACATTTATCGAAAATCGACTAGTGTAACGCAATAAAGGGAATAAGATTAATAGTTATTGGTTTTTTACGACCCTGCGATAACGGGGCTACATCGTGGGATAATCGTTATGTTCTCCAATTTATTTAGCAGCCCGAGCGTACCCATTCGACCCCTAGCGTTAGGAGGTACAAGGCATATAATGCTGTATCTTCCAAGTCCACCTCCGATTCATCCCTCCGAGCCGATAACCCGCGATTCGCGGCCGAAGAATTCTCGTGGAAAAGAGAGCAAAGCGCACACGAGAGGAGAAGTACGTATTGCAACACGTACCACGCGCGGTGGTGGATGGTCTCCGCCAGTCTTCCCTCTCGCCCCCTCGTATCCCCCTCGTATTCGCGGACGATAGGAGTGGTAGGTAGTAGCAGCTCTCGGGAGCCCCCAACAATACCCAGGAAATTACATAACTGTTGGAAATATCAACCAATACCAGTGCTCTGGCACTCGCGAGCCGGCGGCGGCAGCGGCGGCGGCGGCGGCGGCGGCGACGATGCCAACCCCTCCGTGCCATTATTATAACTGGGTAGGTGGCGTATTATACGCGGCCGTCGGGGGAACTCAGGCGGGCGAACGAGATAGGACCGTGCCTGGAGAATGAAACGAGAAATTGAGTTGTGCTGAAACGGGGCAAGGGGGTGTCGAGCCACCGCGCATTGGCGGCGCGATGGCTGCGAACGAGCCCACGAAATGAATCAGGGTCTCGCTCGGGAAAACTGGGTTCCACTGGTTTCGTTGTATAACGAATGCATCCCCCTTCTACGTGTGCGTTTTTTAAATAAATTAAGAAACGAAAAATGTACACACATGCGCTATAGATCCTCAACAGTAACGATGCTAACGTCGAGAGGATCAATCGTAGATCAGTAAAAGCAAAAGTGAAGATGCTAGTTTTGACGTGTAATTACTTGCGAATCATAAAACTATAAATTTGTCTTTAGAAATATAAAGTTAAAGCAATACAAAGGACAACAGGAAGTGAAATTATTGCAGCTGATACTTGTATTTTAATTAAATTTAGGACAGAGATTGGAACAATCATTTATAAATAATTTAAGATATGATGTAAATATCGATTATCTTGTTGTCCAGATAACAATTTTTTTACTACGGTTTTGAGCTCTTCAAATCTCGTAGAGTGAAACGTCACTCTAAAAGAGTGAAAATTGAGTTTGTGCAATTTCTCGAGTGTGATTCACAACTCTAATAAGAGTCATAATTCACTTCTATGGAGTGAAAATTAAGTTTATCTTATTTTTTATTCCACAAGATTTAGAGAAAAATCTGCCATTTTCTGTGCCGTCAATTACTGTTCTTACTAAATTGTAGTGGTTTATCTACAAGTTTGTTGTTTTTACTTGCAACTAAATCGATTCTTGAGATCATTACTTGATGACAATTAGTTTTAACGTAGTGAAAATTTTGTAATCGAATCGACTATGTTATTCGATGGCAATTTGAGCTTTGACACGTATTAAATTTCGTAATTGGTTTCTCCCGAGGTTGAATAATTTTTCGCAATTGTTGCTAATTACTTGAACATAAATTAACGTTAAAGCCATCACTCGTTGCGAGAGACGAAGAAAGATACTGCTCCAGTTGCACGTATACCGGTGGCAGCACGTCGACTGCCGAGTAATTCGCAAAAATTAATTACTAACTTGTTCTATGGTGAGAAAGGATCTCTCATACCCACGGGGCGGAGACAAAGGAAAAAGGATCTGTTTCAGAAATCGTCGCACAATGGAACGAGAACGCGAGACTTCTCCGAGGAAACAACAACCGCCGCGACTACGTCACGTCGGTGTCGTCGCGATCGGTATTGGCTTTTCAATGCGTGTCCCTCCTACGCGTGCACGTTCACGCGGAATTTTGCGCGGAAATGAAAAATAGATGGAGATCGTGCTCGTAACAAATTTGTTACGTTTGCGACGTGATATAAGCAGCACAAACGCGAAGCACTTTTTAACGATTGTTTCATTGTCGACGATTTAAGTTTCTGTTAATTGCAATTGAAAAGAAAATTTATAACATTTTTAAATTGTGCGTACACAGCAAAAAACGTTTTGTATTTATGTTGAAAGTGGCTAAATATCTTTGTGTAGAATTTTTAAGATATTTGGCTTAATTTAACATAATATGATTGTGTTATTTGAATATTTTGTGTTAAATTGGTGTTCGATATTTCTTAATCTTAAAATAACACATTTTATGGGTAAATGTACAAATAATATAGTTTTTAATTTAAATTCTAAGAAAAAAGGATAAAATGTCAACATATTATAAATCTTATTTAAGGAATGTGTTTCTACAATTATAGTTTTTGTATTATTTTCTAATATATTCAAAAGTTTGAATTTTAGGACATACAAGAGATATGTTACATTTAATATAAATTCTTCAACTACATAGCGCGAGAGAACACGTTGTTAAAAAATAAAAGTCCTCTTTCAAGGATCTTAGGATGCTGAGAAAGCTTATCTGTTTCTCTAAAACGTCAGCGCTAAACGACGTTGCTCGTCGTTTAGCCACAATCTCCCGCTTCGAGAAACTTAGTATCGGGCAAGATATCATCCGGTAGGGTAGGGTTAAACGTTTCCCCACAGGATGACCAATCACGATCACCCCCGGGGGTGTATCGGTATTTCGGAGCGGGATATATTCCGCATAGGGGCTCATCGCGGAGAGCTACGCGAAAACTACCCAGCCCATATATAAATAAGCGTTTAATGTCGCGCGCTCCTAAATTGAATCTCGCCCAGCCGAGGATCCGCGGGACAAGATCCTTAGGGAGGACCGGGAGCCAGGGAGCCTATAGCAGGGGGCAAAACTACTGTCCGATCCCGAGCGTTTCTTTCGTGACGGCGCTCGTGCCGCCCCCGGACGAATCTTTCCCGACGATTTATGCACCCTCGCATAAACGTTACGCGGCCTGCACCGGCGGCGCGGCGGTGGCGTACCGAGAGTCAAGCGCCACATGGCGATGGACCCCATACGCTCTCTGTTTGCCTATTATGTATGGTTTACCGTGGTTTACCAGGGGAAATCTGGTAGCACGAGAGGGCGCGGTGCCGTGCTGAACGTTCCCCCTGGGACTTATGACCGGTGATTAAGTATGACGTATCGGCGGAAGGATCCGAAGGCAGCGAGAGGGAGGGTGGCACGCGGACTTTTCTCCCTCCTCCCCCCTCCCAGATATCGCGCTTTTCGTGGAAAAACCTCGGCGCTCCATTGTGTTGATGCTCGACGGCGAGATGAATCGGGTCGGCGATATTCCTTATAAGCGGCTGAAATTGTCCGTTCATCCCGGGCGGCTGACTGACACCTAACGAGATCAATTAAGATAAGTCGAATCGTGAGATCGGTTTCTTTTATTAAACAGCCTTGAAATATGACGCGATTGAGATATTATGTATTTTATTTTAAGGAGACGAGCTTTCACAAGTAAAACGTTATTTTAATCGGTACTCCAACGATTTACGCGAGCAATTCTACATTAAAATGTGAACCGATAAAATAATAAAGTGCGCAGGACTATCGTAGGAGGACTAACGGCGGGCGTTCGTATCGGATTCTCTGTCGACGTGCATAAAATGACAGAATAATAAAATTCATAAACTTGACGGAAACATCAGGCAGACGCGTCGTCGTTACCGACGACGAGAAAAGCGCTGGGGAATCGATTGTGAAGTGTTAGAAGCGACGGGCACGTTTCGCTTACGAGGCTTTTGAAAATGAGAATCGATTTCACGGCGAAGCGGAACAAAGTGATATCGTTTATTGGACAAAGAGTCCCGGCTACACGTGGCCGATCACACGCACGAACGGCTCGTCGCCGTGTATTTTTACAGCGGCGGCGCGCTAAAAAATAAAAAAAAAATAAAAAAGGTAAAAAGAGAGAGAGAGAGAGTGAGCGCGTACACACGTCGCGTACAGCGCCGACGTGTAAATGATCGCGAGCTAATGAGAAAAATTCGCGACGACTGGCGGAAATGAGGTACACACTCGGATCGTATTTTTCGATCGGTCTTATTCAGCCGGGAACAATTGCGCGCACGGTAAAACTCGACGTAGCTTTTGCCGCAAAAACGCGAGGGATGACGAAAGCGTGTGCGCGAGGAGGAAAGAGAGAGAGAGAGAGTGAGAGAGACAGAAAACAAATAGTGATTGGAAAAAAGGGGGAGGAGGGAAAGGGGGAGAATGTTCATTCGCGCGAGCGAGAAAGAGTCCGTCGGCTCTTCCGGAAATCGGGCGGCCAACTTCGTCGACGGTTTTATTGGCGACGACGGCGACGGCGGCGGCGGCGGCGGCGGCGGCGGTTGTCACAAAGCGAGACGGGGGCGCGCGTGAAGGGAGAGATGGGCGAGGAAGGGGGAGGAGAAGGTAACGTCGTCGGTCGTCGGTGTGATAAAGTGACCGAATGGAAAAGACGGCGCATAATGCGCTATAGAAAGCCGAATATTGTGCCGCGTTGGCAAAGGGGTAATTCCGCAGTAGGAAGTCTTATTGGAAAAGGGTAGATAAGGGCGCGCCGCGCGCGTCGCGGCTCTCGCGCCCACACAAGGGCGGCTGGGCTCTGTGCATCGGTGTATATGTACGCGCGGTGTGTTGTACGCCGCGCGGGCGTGTGGCGTCGTCGCCGGGAGAGCGGAAATTAAATATGCCTGACTCGATAAGTCAGAGCACCGCGACTGTGCTCCGTATCAACGGGCGGGAGATGAGCTATTGTGCTATTTTCGTGCGGGATCTGTGCACGAGGCCATCCCCCTCCGCCTGTACGCTACGCGGCGTCTCTCCTCCGCGCGTGAAACGCTCCGCGCGTTTCGTTTATTCCCTCGCCTGCTCGCTCGCTCGCTCGCTCGCGGTGGCGGAGGCGGATATCGCCCTGACGCGTCCGGCGAACGCTCGCGCGGACGTGTCCTGCCTACCCTTCGTCCTCGGTTTCATTCTCCTCTTTCTCCTTCTCTCTTTTTTCCGCCCCGTAACGGAGATTGCATCGGGATTGCGTTTTTTTCGTCCAATGCTAATAGATTTTTTTTTTTTTTACGCTGGGATTAATAAACGCGCGCGCGGAACATACGGCGAGATCGATCCCGCGCGTTGACTGCTAGAGAGACTTTTCTTGGAGGGCAATCGCGAAAGAATGTTGTGACGCTCGTCGTAACCTTTAAACGATGTGGACCGGAAGTGTTTATTTTATAATATTTTATCTTAAATGAAAACTACCATCCCGATGTATTATTCTTGCATACCTTGCGAATAAATTCTCGTGAACAAACCATTGCAAATAAATGAAACTCGTGTATAAACAAAATAATTGTGTCAGATTAAAGGCGATGTTAATGGCAATGTACATTGTCGATTGTTTTTTTTTTCACTTTCATCGCGATAGGCGATAGGAGAAAAATTCCAACGCGGCTGCGTGCAGCGGCAGAGAAAAAATTAGTCTAATCAGATAATAAGGCGAACGCGGACGAAATAATTATATTAGATTTATCGAACCGGACGCTAAACGAGCTCCTTAGATAATAGGCTTTTTATGACTTCGCAGCACGAACCCGCGCGCCGCTTGAAAGTTACGATCCTGTAAAGCCCTCTTTACGAGACCATTACCAGGGCTGTTACTCATATTTTTACCCCCCAACGATTCGAGAGACACTTCGACAATAGCACGATAGATGAGCGAATGTGATAACTCCGCTCCGTGAAACAACTTTTTGCCTTCTCTCTGCGACGTGTTTATTCATCGCTCGAGTCTAGTGATTATCAAATGTCTCGCAATGACGTCAGTCGGTTCAGTGAGCGATGTTAGGACTGAGAAATGACTTTGTGTGCTGTGGCAACGATTCGAGTTGTCCCAAACCGCGCGCTTTGTGATTCATGAAATTAACGACTGTTTGACGATGCTAATGGGATTCGTACTTATTATGAATAATGTCAGCGTGCAAATGAAAACTCATACATGTTATGTAATGTGTTTTTTTTTTTTAACGGAACGGAAAGTTTGAAATATTATATAAGCGGGCAACGACGTTCAGGATCATATATAGTATATGTATACTGATGGGAAAAGAAACAAGCGTGGTCCTTTAATAAGAAAGAAACAGAAGGATTCGTTCTACATTATTTTGTCATTAACACAGTTCACTGAAGCTAACTGAAGAGTGCATACAAAATTTTGAGACATCATCGAGAGAAATATAACAGAGAGATTGGTTTTAAAGCGGATTATTGCCCCATCTATTTCATATCTTCCTGTTATTACAACAAATCACATTTCCGTCGCTGGGAAATCGATTCCAAATTCGCCATAGAATTGGTAACTGGGGAATAATTCGATAAACCTGGGGCAACCTCTATAAATTCTCTGCTTTTTACAGTCGCGGCGGATACCACGATAGCGATCACAAATTCGGTCCAGCGCGCAACGGCATGGCACTCGCACCGGTGAGTAGGGAGGAGGAAGACAGAGGCGAGAAGTCGGCGAGGGGGATTGCTCGTGCGGGGACTTTTCCGTCGGGTGAAACACCTGAGGAGGAGGATTTGCGGTACCGCCGAAGCGTCGACAAAAGAAACCGCCGTAAGTCATAGGCGCAGACGGGTGCCGCTTCATTTGTCATCAGGTCTGGGGTACAATTGTTCGCCGGCACCGGCCGCCATCTTGCTAGCCACCCCCTCCGATATCTAATAGACCACCCCGCGCATTCAGCGGCCTCGGTGATAAATTGCGAAATAATCTCGTTCGGGGTGCATTATGTCGGAGGTTTATAGACGGCCAAGGGTGCGCGCGCGCACGACCTGCTCATTCGACTGTGACTTATTCAAGTTTTGTCAAGAATTCGAAATCCACGCATCTTACACTCATACCCTAACGAAGTGAACGCTTTAATCTCTCCATCGTCTAAGATTTCTTAGAAAGAAAGGTATTAAAAAAAACTTGTTGTCTGTGTCCTATTGATATAAAATATTGAAAATTATTTTTAAAAGGGGAGAACAATTTGTTTTTAAAATGCAGTATTTAAAATGTGACAAATCAGAAAATAATTCTGTGTTGAACTAACAAAATAATTATGTAAGACATTCAAATATAATAATATTGCAAAAAGCTTTGATATTTTAGCAACCAGCTCAAACGTGTAATATAATTTTTTAAATATAATTATTTTCAGATTAATATTTTAGCAAAATTTTCTTTTCGTATACTTAACGCAATGTCACGCTATTTCAGAAAGGTTTTTGTGAAAATGCATATGAAAATGTTTCTAATACACTCAAAATTCTTTTATGTCTAATGCACTTAAGAATTCTTCAGCTATCCTCGAAAAATCTTGACAAATTACCGTAAACATGTAAATCCAATTGTTACCAAATAGGTATACTTCAAAATCACTCATGCAAAAATCCACTTCGCTGCACTATTCGATTCACAATTTCAAAGAACCCTTTTGTTACACTTTATTCGGTTTTTCTCTTTTTGAGATTGCAAACTTTTTCTTCCGTGAAAAAAATCGTCTATCAAATCGTCTATATCCGCTGCGTCATGCAAAAATACGTACTACGGTTTCAAGGGTTGAATGAATTTTCTCGGAGTCACTTTCGGCAAAGAGTTCATTAATGTAAACCGCGACAATGAGGTAGCTCGAGGACTTTTATTGTGAACGAAACGGATGTAAATGCGCGCGTACGTAAAAGGTTTCGGAAAATCATTCCGGGATATAAAGATGTTAGTGTCGCTTTGTCCGGAATTTCATGGGACGTGGAATAGTTTATTCAACATTTCGTCGTAAACGTTGTCGCTTTACCTTCGATTTCAAGAGGATCATTTCTATTTTGGAGAATGTTGCTACGCAGAAAATTCATGTCGAACCTTTTACTATCTTAGTAATATACATTTTTTTTATCTAGAAAGAAATGTTAATAAAAAATATATGTTACTTCTTGGTTCTTTAAAGAAAGTTATTTTTGTTACAAACCAACACAGCATGGGTTAAGAGATTTTAGCAAATTGTATTACGTAACAGCAGTTAGCAGTAATGATAGATAAAAATATCGAAATTTTTTATCAAAATCGAAAAATCGAAAAATTGTTACTTTGATAATTGTTAAGTAGAGCGTAGCAAACTGCAATATTTTATAATTTCATAGTATTGGTCTGGCCATCTCAGTTTGTCCGTCCGTTCGTCCATTTGCAAAGTTTTTTAGAAACAGTTGAACTTTTTTAAACTCTGTTTCCGCCAATAGCAGTCATGAATCTTAACTCCAGCGAGGCAAAAATATGAGTCACATTAATTGACTGCAATCGAAGGTAAAGGATCAAGGCCAATAAAATTTACATATAGTAACATAAGGCAAATCAAACATTCTTCTTCCTCATAATTAATAAAAATAATAATAATAATAAACTGTTTTTTGTTGCACTACTTAGTTACATCCGCTGTGAAAAATTTATTATGCAAGCTATCGAAAAAAATTTCTTGTAGGGCATACTCTTTATAATATGTATGTATCTCTCCTTATATGGGCACGATATAATCGTTGTATCGTGGACCGACATCCTGTCGAGTTCAAGTACATGGAATCGTTAACGACGACCTCAAGAAATCAACAAGAGATTTTAATCCTAGATTAGACTGGTTACTGATTTCGACTCACGGCGATGGCCTCTTTACGCCAACCGTGATGGACGTGAACGATCGAACGTATTTCCGGCGATTGTCACGGCGATTATTGAATCAATTAGAATTGTGGCATAATGAAAATAATTGGAATACAATCACTTAACCACAAGTCGAAGGCCAATGCTTGGGCCTGTTTGGGGCAGGCATTGACATTTAGCCTGTGTAATCTAATCATATGAAGCATGAGAAGGCTCGAAACGCAATTGCCGAAACAAAATCGAAGTGTTGTAATAATTTACGTAATTTTAAAGCGGATGTTATTTCTTTATTCATTTATTCATTATGATCGCATGCAAACAACAATGTTTTTTTTTTTCAAAAATTCGACACTACTGCATAAATTCTTAAGGAATGAATAGTAAACTCGTTTGTTGATCATTTAATCTTTATATAAGTTTATACACTAAAGTCATTTAATTAATTAATTAATTATATTTAATTAGAAGAAATACAAAATAAAGTTACAATATTTCAACGAATAAACTTCTTTTACATTCTGGAATAAATTATTTCAACAATTCCGTTTAATTTCCATTTTACGTGAGATGTAACTTCACTTACTGTTCGCGACTTTATAAATAAAAAACAAGATAAAGCGAAAATTAGAAGTTATTCGAGAATTCTTATACGAGCGTCGACTTTTCTGATTGTGGATCGTAGAGCAGCCATGCGATCATCGTACGATCGATTCACGGTGCTTCGACTATTCTTTTCCTCCCTTGAAGAGACATCGAGCGAATAAAAAGAGGGAGGTCTGGACAAGATAGAGGGAGAAAGGGAGAAAGGGGGAGACGGTATCGTCTCGAGTTCGCTCGAAGCGCCGCGAGTAACTGCCAACGGCTCGAGAAACAGGGGGCCAGGTGCAAAGTGACTCCGGTGGAGTTCCTTGAAGAGGAAGAGGGAGCACGAACGATCGGGGAGGTGACGGCGGAAGAGAGACGACAAGATCGGGGAAGGAGGATAAACAGAGTTCTCGCTCTCGTATGTCGGACAGAAGTTTCTTGGAACACAATCGCGTATAATACATATGCAGTAGTCCTGGTGGAGTCCGGTGCCAGGTTTAGTCCTGGCGAATGAGTGTCTCCTCGGCCGAGAGCAGACACCGAGGCTGGACGTCGAATTGTGCAACATGGCCGATACCAGGGAGACGATCGGCGCGTCTCTGCTTTTCGAAAAAATTTTTCACCTGGCGGTTAATTAAGCGAAGATTTATCAGTAGTCAATAGGAAGAAAAAATTATTTATCCTACTTAGTTATAATTTGTATAACTGTTTGTAATTCTTTTCGCGTAGATTAGCGATGATCGAAGAACGAAGCAGAGATGTTCTACTATTATATTGGATTTTACAATTTTATCTTATCTTTCAGTAACGTCATAGAGTTTCGATCTTAAATTTTTTAAAATTAATGTACCCTCTCGTACGCGTGTAAATCGACGCACGTAAATCAGACTGTACTCCCCCTGTTTATTTCGGCGCGAACTGCAGGTACATATAGGAACAACGCGCGCCTACGCGCGGAACAGAGAGCGCCGAAAGCGAGGGGGATTTTAACGAACGTACCCCTCGCCCATCGATCAAATCGCGATAATAATCCCGATCTTGTCGCTCACGCGGCCGGAGAAGAATCGAACGTCGAGCCCGCGTCGGGGGACATCACGACGGCTCTCTGTTCCTGGCTGCGCGATTATCTCCCGACTTATCGGATACAATAATGGCGCGAGGAAAATGTTCCCGGCGCACGATCACGGCCTGTTAAAGGAGCTTTCTGCATCCGCACCCTCCATGGAGGGCCCCATCTACGCTTTGTAAGATAACACCAAATTAAATTAAACGATGCAACGGACCCGCGCTTCAAATCCCTTCTATGACGAAAGTGCAACGTCAGATCCAAGAATATTTCACTTCCACGCGAGTTTATCGCGATATTGTCCGATTGCCGTAGATGAATACGTCGACAGCTCTTGATTACAGAACCACGAGGCAAACGCGAAACGCCGTACTAGATCTTTATGGTAATCAGGACAATTTAATAGAAAGAATTTTGCCTGTGTTTTTTATTAGATAAAAATGTTTCATAGATACAATCCTCTAATTGTAAGTTGATGACTGTTTAAAGATACAACTCCTTTTAAAACATTGTAAAGGCAACATCTTTTTTGTTCGATTTGACGACTCTGGCCTTTTCTCTTAGCAACGGAAATCAGATATTCAATAGTCCATCATTCCTCTATCGATCAGTATATGTGATTCGCTTATTACTAGACGCAGGGGAGTCATTCGAGTCATCCGAAACTGTTTCAGCCTATTAGAGGTGCAACGTTGTGCATCGACGAAGGGGTGAACAGGCTGCAGACACAAGCTGGTTACAAAGAGGAGTTAGCTCGCTCTAGAAATACGGATTTAACTGCCGGTGGCGTTTTATGACCAAGACACAGTGTACCCGGTTGCACATCTGCGACGCTTAAGTTCTCATCGTCCGCGTGTCCCGTGCGGTACCACCGGAGCGGTATGTATACGTATTTACGGCGTGCAAATTATAGTTAAGTCAAGAGCGAGAGGCGGGCCAGCGCCCGACGAGCGTGTGTAAAACCCGCCTCGGAAATACCCGAGGTTCGCGCGACGGAATCTTTCCTTCAAGTATCGAGCGAGAGGGTACCGAGTGAAGAAGAAAGCGCTTTCGCGCTTTTAGCCGCGGGAAGGAACGCGGCGAGGCTACTCGCGCATTGGCGAGAGATAAAGATGAAATGGCAGGCTGTAAACGACAAAGTTAGCTACGAGCTTCGCTCGTTAAGTGAAATATAATGTCCCGCATCGCGGATTTAAAGTACATAAAAATACCTCGAGCGTACTTGCCGCACGTATTACCGCGGTAACCTAAGGATTTGTGTCATAATTCTTTGATCATAATGTATATTGTATTATTATTTCGATTGCAACTTTATAATTATACATGTAATTATAATATGCAATTTATTTTAGATAATCCGTCATTTCTGAACGTACCTTCAAAGTCAACTCGCCCTCTCATTTTTTCGGTTAATCCTGCGGCAGCGTGTGTCCGTTTTGTCCCCGAGTCACACAACGTTAATCGGCATTAATGTGGCCGACCCCCGAAATTTGCGGTGGCGAGAAGATCCCGGGACACGCGGATCCGAGGAGGGTCCAATTAGCCCGGGCCCGGGCTCAACGCGTTCGCATCGACATCTAATTACCGGCCGGGCATTGTGCGCTGGGTGGCGCGTTAATCAACATTTTCGGACGGGGAGGGAGGGGAGGGAGGAAAAAGCGTGAGTGACGTAACGGCGAGAGCTAATAACGCAAATACCGTGCCGGATATATTCCGCGAAAGGTGAAGTAAACCCACCGGTGGCGGTGGCGGCGGCGGCGGCGGCGGCGGCAGCGCGCACCGGCGCGCGGCGGTGCGGCGGTTAATAGGACCACCCGTAGTCGCTGCTCTAATACCGGTACGATTAAATGCAGACAGGATATTAAACCGCGCTCTATACAGGCGCGACCGTAATACATTTTGACAATGCATCGCCGAGGCAATAAAGTAAAATCGTAAACCTCTCTCTCGCCGCCGCCTGAATCCGCGCGCGAGTGTACGGCGGGAAAACAATTTAGAAAGCGCCTCGGCGCTTCTGCCAGCGCGCGCGTGTAGTTTACGACGCTGCTCGCGCGTGGCCGTGAACCGCGACACCTTTTGTGTCACGCCCGTACGTTTCTACCGGCCACGTCGAATACGAAATCGATGTGACTCATCAAAGTTCGACCAAGTAATGTGCGATCGACATTACAGGCGATTCGCTTCGATGATTCACCTCGATGATTAACGTCGATTATTCAATTAGTGGCGCAAATGTTTACATTGATTTTCTTTCTTTCTTTTTTTTAGGAGACGGAAAAATGCTTCGATTTCAAATACGAGAGGCGACGCTGCGGACGCAAACAGGAGTGGCACACTCTGCGCTTTTTTCGTAACAATGTAATTGAGAATTAATATCGAAGTATTATATTTGCGCATCGTAACTCGATATTTCAAGTATTTTTCAACTATTCCGACAATTCCTTCAATCTCGCGTTGAAGAGAGCATTACCGTACATACGCGATGCACGCGCGCGCAACTCGTACATGGTGTATTAATTACGTTTAACTTGTCGCTTAGTCCGGGCGTTTTTCGACAATGGGCGTAAAGTTTGGGACCACTCGTTGGGACGGAACGGCGGTCCCGCTGTCGCTATATCGTCGGGCCTCGCGGCGGCACTGACTGAAATTCGAGCCGGCAGATCTAATGGTGCCAGCGGCAAGTCATCACGTACGGACCCCTTTTCGGGCTCTGCCGTCACGGAAAAAAGCGCGGAATCAAAGTCGCCAGCACGCGAAAGCCGTCACGAAGCGTCGTGTCGTGTTTCGAGCATTAACTAACGCGCGTATCATCGCGATGGCAACATGAGAATTTGCGATCGGCCGTGCTTCTCGTCGCGGCTCTCTCGTGACGTTTCGACGGGTTACGCTGTTTACTCTTCATCGTTCGAATGACGTTTTAATTAGAAATCATAGAAGAAGAGCCTCAAGTGTTTTCTGGCGAGCGTTGCGGTTGAAAAAAAAGTTTAACTCGTCGAATAAACGTACGATGCAGTTTACTGAATTCTACACGGCTCTGATTTTGTTCATTTTCAATCAATTTGTCATTCATTCTTTCTATTTAAGTTAAAGTTGAAAAACAATTTTTGGAATATAATTATAATTTTATAAACTTGAAATAATATAAATGTTTGTTTGAGGTTTTGAGCGTTAATTTATCATTCAATTTTATCTTTAATTTTGTATACTCGAAGAAACAACTTTTAATGAAAAGACACAGACCATGTAAACTTTCTTCGCGCAAGTTCGACTGAATTTCTGCTCAAGTTTCGAACATCCTCTCTTTCTCATCTCTGTAATTTTTGCATCGAGAATCTCGCCGTATCGGCGACCACTTTCGACTGACACTGAAGGAGATGCGTTTTAATTTTGTTTTTTCTTCGAGCGACGGGCGTTTTTTCTGCGAACGCTCGAAGAGCAGAGAGCCCACCGTCTATTTTGGCCCGGGTAAGACGCTAAAGCGCTAAACGGTGCGTGCCGACGAACTCCATGTAGAGATACCTTAAGATACGAGGGACAACCTGACGGGGATGCCCGCGCTCCATTAACCGCGAACCGCAAATCGAAGCGGGTCCGGCCTAATGAAGCCGTCGCGGAGCGAGATTACGAAAAAAAGACGGCCCATCGCCGTACATGTCAAATAAATGTCGTCGTTTCTACGTTTGTAAGGATCGTAACGGTAAATCCGGCCTCTCAACCCTTTGCGCGCCAGCAACTCGAGGAAACGTTTCACAATTAACAATTATTAAAGTAATCCACGATTGGAAGGACCTTGCCGAAGGACTAAATATTTTTGTCGAAAATAAGATACATTTTTTATGACCAAGAAACATATTTCGATACACCGAAGTCTATTATTCTGACAAAAGACATAAAACTACTTGATCTCGAAACTCTACCAAGATTATTTAACGCAAATCTTTTAGTTGATTTTACGTCAACAGGCAGGCAGGCGCAAAAAACTTTTATTTTTCGTTTTTCTGTATTATTATCTTAATTTGTTTCTTCTTTATTTTCACATTTTCTTCATTTTCTTTTTTGTGAATGTTTCGCTTCGTTCAACGCTGATTTGTCGCTCGGGCGACCACTTCGTGTCTTCAGCGTAGCTACACTCCTGGTAGTTCTCCTCCGCCGCCGTCGCCGTTTTAACTCGTGCGCCGGTCTTCGCCGGGATATCGTCTGTAAGATGAGACGCAGCAGAGAAGCGCACCCGATACGGTGGACTAATTGGCCGATAAATCAACCGCCGGCTTACCTTCGCTGCCGCGGCCCCGAGCTCCTGACCTTCTAGACTCATAGGCGGACTATCCGGACGCGCGGTATACGCATGCCGCGAGCCTAATTTCAAATGCGAGTCCAAGCTGCGAGCGAACTGTATCGACCTTCGGCCGACGACGCCGGATACCGATTAAAATCGTTTTGATTTGAATTTTATTAGACAAGTTAGCGACGCTTTGTTTCGCAAATTGTTATTCTTCAGTAATAATTATTTGTTGCGTAAACAGTATATTTATGTCTAGTAATACATAAAAGAAATATATATCGGATTGTGCGTTTGCAGAACATTATTACTTGATATCTACGAACTCAGCAAGGCAGACGAGATGAGGTATATAATTATTAATATAGATTAACGATTAGCCTCAGTCATAAAAACAGAATATGTTGTATAATTTTAAGAGGTAAAAAGAGTTACGTTTAATCAAGCTAAATTAGATTACATAAGGACAAGTAATCAAAGACAAAAAGAATCGTGCCGCTGCAACATGGAAGCCGCAGTGAAGCGCAGTAGCTCGTCTACTCGCAAGCGAAACATCAGCATATCGCGCTCGAGTCGAGTCCGACTTCGGTCACGTAGCTCCCGCCGGTAGCTCCGGTAGCTCCGGTAATTTGTGTCCGCAAGCGGCGGCGCGTCGCGCCGATGCGATATCTTTCGTGCGAAAGCAGCGAGAATGTGAGAAAGCGCGGAGTGTCGCGCGGCGGAACAGGTTCCTCGGTTTCCGGGAGCAGATCGGCGGCGGCAGCCGGGGGCAGATCGGCAGCGGCAGCCGGTGGTGGCGTCAGGCGCAGGGGAGCGCAGCTTCAATCGCGCGCACGCACCACCGCCACCACCACCATCACCACCACCACCACCACCACCACCACCACCACCACCACCACCACCATCATCATCAACCACCACCTCTACTACCATTACTTCGCCGCCACTACCACCATCGCGCCATCACCACGTATGCGCGCTAATCACATCGAGCGAACTTGTCGGAATTAATTGGTCCCACCAATTAACGCGCGCTCTCTCGGGCCGCTGCAGTTGCCGGTGCGCTGGTGCGAGCGACGGGTGGGGAAGGGCGCAGAATCGAGGGAGTCACCCCGGTACTCCTGCCGCCACCTGTATCCCGTCGTCTTCGTAAATCGCGGAAGACATAAGACTCCACAGCTAAATCCCAATTAATTGAAATCCGCGAGAATCCGTCCGGTAGCGATTAGGCGCAGATTAGGAGACGCTCTGGATAATTAATAAGCATTGTGTCGCGCTCGTTCTTTCTTTATTTTTCCTACGGAGGGATTCATTTTTTATGTCAACGTAGAATAATGGGAAAATAATACCAATTAAAAATAATTCTAAACGCATTTATTAAACCGATTTACCACTTATTATTCCATGCATTGAAATTTCCTTCAACTTTTTGATTACAATTTATTTTATAGTCTTTTTCTCTTCGAATTTATGTGAAATATTTTTTTCACAAGTCAAATTTAAATAAAAATTAAAATTAGAATTTGAAAAAGTTTACATGTTTTGTATAACTATATCTACATAAAGTTGCTATAATACCTAGTTATATAAGATTTATAAAGAAGACTAATGCTATATAGAATAGCATTAGTCTATTTATTTTACTAATAAATAATATACACTTGTGCATATAATTTTATTATGTTAAAATTTTCTATTGTGTGGGTAATGCGTTTTTCTATTTTGTTGACGTTCTCTGGATAATGTTAGCGAATTATCAATTGCTTTAGAAGAAAACTGACTTATCGATACTGCAACAACGTATCGCATGATGTTAAGTATTATTATATACCGCAATTTATTCGAGAAGACTACACCAGACTACACCAGATGGACATATCGTATATATGTCAACAATCTGGTGTATATTTTATATGAAAATATTTTCATATAAATATCCTCTCGAAATCATACGGGCATACGTTCACGCACTTATTACGAAGATTATTTATCATAAATTACACAAAGCGAGACGCACGCGTTTAAAAACTAACGTAGTTCGCATTCAACGTTTATCGCTATATCTTTCTATTTGAAATTCATCAAATTTCACTTTGACTTTTTCTTGATACGAATTCGATTTCGCGTGCCATCTTCTGGCAAGAACTTTTTCACTTGAGAGAAGCGACGGAAAATTTTTCCCGTAAAGCCTTCGCATTGCAACGAGAAGATTGCATTCGCTCCGTCTCGAGGATCTAAATACATCCGAGAGGAGAAAGGGAGAAATCCCGGAACCCGCGACTGGTGGCGCGCGACCGTTCGAATCTCGCGCCGGCGACGCGGGCGACGTCGCGCGCATGCGCGAGCTGCGCGCCGCGCTCGGCCCACGGCACCGCTCCGGCGCCGCAATGTCGGCCGTCTTGCGTACCGTGGCAGGAACGTCGCTCGCCTTTTTCCGCGATTTCCTAAGTGAAACGCGCGTCGCGCGCGCCCGCCCCGTCGTCCAGTGCCCCGTGCTATGAGCGCGTGATCCGCGTGTCACCGACGAGGCCACCGTTTCCCGCAGCACGCAGCACGCGCCGCTCCCGAAAGATGGGTGAGTAGTAGAAAAGATATATTCCGCGAACGCGAGATCGGCCCGAACGCCGGCTGGCCGCCCGCTCCGGTCTCGCGCCTTCCCTTCCTTCTCTCCCCCTCTGCACTCTGTGGTTCTTCGACTTCTTCGTCTTTTCCCTCGCGTCGTCGGACTCCATGATCCGCTGGCAAGAAGCGCCACGGGTGAGAAAGAGAGAGAGAGAGATGGAGATAGAAGGAATGCGGCGTCCATCCGATCGTTTGCTCGCTGACGGTACATAGAAGGCGGAATACGCCCCTGCGCCGCGCGCGGTTTCCGTCCGATTTCCATGCTTCGGTCCCTCTCGGCGATTCCGTGAGAGTGGCGAATGTTTTCCGAAAGGCTCGTACCGCGAACTCACTCGGTGGTCTATAAATAGGTGAATCCGTCGGTTTGACGTTTTCTAGGGCGAGAGAGCTTCTCCCCCTCCCCCTCCTTTCCTCCCTTCCTCCCTTCCTCCGCCTACTCTGCGCGTATGTACGCGCCATGCGTAAGCGGGAGTCCCCCCTCGCTCCTTGTGTCGTCCCTTTCCTTCCCCTTCCCGTTCCTCCCGTGCGTGGGTTCGCTCTTTCTCTCTGCCTTCGATTCCCCCTTTTTTTCTTCTTCGTTTTGCATATCGCATTTTACTCGCGCGACGCGCTCGTTCGAAGAATTTCGCGTCGTTCGATCCCGATCGATTCTCTCCCCCTTTTTTTTTCTTTCCTAGCGCGTTTCTCACCCCCTTTCCCGATTCTGAGATCGCGAGCGCGAGGAGAACGATCCTTTTCTTACTCCTCTGCTTCCTCTGCTTCATTCACGTTGCATTCCCGGCGATCAGGTTTCCGTGAAAATTCTGACTGACCTTACTCGATTAACTTGCTCGGTCTTTCTTTCTTCCCGCGACTGCCACTTCTATTTTTATTTCTAGAATACTTTCCGTTTTTAGCATCATAAAGTTAGGTTTTCTGTCTGGCTGAAACCATTTAAATATAATCCAGATCCTATTTTTAAACGATAACGTTTACTGAAACAATACGTACATTGAGACGAACGTAGACGGACAGCGCGACGAGAAGAACACGATTCACGCAGTTCAGCGTATCCGATAATTAAACATTTTATATTCATTATTAATGAAATAAACAAGTTTATTTAATCATGTGCCGCATTTGTATAAGCTGTAGTAACTGAAATATCAAAGTGGTAGTGTCATTAATCGTTTAATCGGTATCTCAAAAATACGTTTACGTTTGATTGAGCTATAACAATCGAAATATCGAGATTATCATGCAACAGTTAATTGGAACGTCAAAAACGAATTATGCGAGCGAGCTGAATGACGTAAACCATCACTCGGACCTTCTTCGGCTCCGTGTGTCTTCGTTTCGATCCGGTCGTCCAGCTTTGTGCGCTATAAATAAGGCCTATAACGCATGCTACGAGTTCCATAGAAATGCAACCGACTGCAACGCCTTGTCCCTTCGACAATTCGTGAATGCCGGCACGTGTCGAGATTACTCGAAGAATAGCCGCCGCTAATGGCACCGTCGACACTTTCGCCTTGAAACCGCAGTTAATTTACTACCGCTCAGAATCTCGAAATATCCCGACCATTTCCTCACCAGTGTCGATACATCGCTATTATTAAGTTGCACACAAAAGTAATGGTTTCCATTTATCTGCGCACAGAAAATTATCAGTTCTTACTGCCGCGAAAAGCGATTACTCACAATCAGTTCACTTGTTTTCTTCTAATAACTAACTTATCTGCAACTTTTCTTGATAATAGTCTCAAAACCTATACTTACCACAAATTAAGAAAACTCATTATTGTACTTGAAGAAAGTGTTTAAACTCTTTCGTAGAATATTATAAAAACAAGATAACAAGTAATGTCAAATTTTTATTTTAACTTAATATTCTTGATTTGCGGATATGTAAATTAATAGATTATTAGAAATAAATTAATTTAATTCAAGTACATATTTTTCTGTATGTGTGTGTGCACGTAGAAGTTTATTTTAACTAAATAATGAAATTACTTAAAGTAAGTGTGGATGAATCTGTTTTAATCTATTATCAAAAAAATATTCTTTGTAAAGATAACTGTTACTTGAAAGAAGAAAACTAAAAGTACTTTTCTCAGTAGTTGAGAACATTTTTCTGTGAGACGAGATATCGATTGAGGAATTGTAAGAGAAAAAACGTCGGTTTTCTCGTCTATTATCTTTCCTTTAAATGTACCATAAACCTTCCATTTCTTAATTGTATTCTCGAAGGAGTTTTTTTTTTGACATTTAAATATCGCGACACGCTGCGATTCATCCTATGCGAATGAAATGATTCCGCGTAGGCCCTCGCTCGTGCGATCGCGCGAATTGTTCGCGAACGCAATTGAAGCAAGACCGGTTGTCTACGGAGAAGACGGCGACCCCGACGAGACGCCAGCGGGCTCGTAATTCGCTCGCTGCAATTGTGCATCCCCCGCCCACCCACGCGACCGATGCACCGCGCGTGGCTGGTGGCACCGCAGACAACGCGAATGTCTCGTTCCGTCTCGTTGTCTCTTCTACTTCGCACAAGACGTATTCGAAATTTCGCAATGATCAAATGGTCTAATTGTAAGGATCTGTCATTCGATTCATCAGATTTTGTAGAATATAATAATAATCTACAAATTTGCTGCACGTGTTTAAACATCAAGAGAATATGTTTCGAAGTCATGCTTGTTGGTCAAATTTATTTTTTGATAACGAATTTATAAAGTTTCTGTTTCTCGATAGAACAGTGATTCTTACGTATTTTTGGCTACAAAAAGTATATAAAGTTTTATCATAGAGTTTGGGAAATTAATATTCTATTCTTTATTTTTGAAAAAATTCCAATTTATTATATTTTTTATTTTATAGAGAATAAAGTTTTATCTTTTATATATCAAGCACTTTTTTTCATGATAACTTTTTATAAAGCTGTAATGTTAAATTGTAATGAAATATTGCTAATAAATTTTATTATTTTAATATCACTTTAAATTATACATATAACTAATATAAAGGAGCTTCATACCATTATATTTATTTTTATATCTAAAAGATTTTTAAAATTTTGCATAGCTACTCATTATATGTATTACAAATTTGTGTTGTTGCATAAAAATTCAAAGTGGAGTGATTTCTAAAATTTGAAGGCCGTATTTTTCGATGTGAAGGCCTTATAGTACTTTAAGAAACAGCCGTTATTTGTTGAGGAAAAGTTAATTAAAATCTGTTCGATGTAATCAGCGATCACTAAAGATCATTCGTTCCCAATAATCACTTTCATGGTACATAGCAATTTGGCCATTATTCGTGTCTTCGACGGTCGTTCGTTGATCATATTACGACAGTATATGGATCGTAACCCCGATCTCGCAATGTATACCTTAGGCGACGACTTTACACGTGAGGCCGCCATTTCACGCACGATGAGGCGTTTACATAATAGATCAGTTAACGACGGGGCGCGTAAACTCGGAGCAACGATCGACGCGCGATATTGATCCTTTTCTCGGTTTCCATTGACACGTTTACGGACACGAGGGTCCCCTCGGAGATGCCGTTAATGTCAGGCGCGTTTCGCACAAAACTGCAAACGCCGCTGATCGATACCTATCCCCTAAACTGCACGATAGACACTGCACATTTTGAGGGAGAATTCCCCTCGGTGAAGACCCTTAATTGGCTTGGGCGGAAACGTCCGATTTCGACGCAAAAGCCATCTAACTCTCGTAGCAAGTTTCTCGTGAATTACGATTCTATTTTTGGAGATTTGTGTGATCGGAATTTTTCTACAAATATTTTAACTAATATACAATTATACGCAATACAATTTTGATTGATGCTTGTTTCTTTGAATCGAAATTTCTTCTGAAACTTTTTCGTCTTTTTTTTTTTTGAGAAATTTATTTGATGTTTGAAAAATTATGATCAGATTGTCATCAGAATTGTCTAGTTTTGGAATCTCGAAGGAAAAATTAAATTATCTAGTTGGAAAGGCATTCGTTTCCGGTACACGTCTTCGATCGATATTTCAGGCGCTTATCGGTGCATGTGATGCACCGTACATTGACTTACGCCGTTCTTTAACTCACGGAAATGTAATGCGACTCCGAAGTTGCACAATAGTTGCTGTATAATGCTTATTGATTATCGAGATAAAATTACAAATAGCAATATCTTGTTCTTCTAGTCGATTCAAGAAGAATGAAGAAAATATCCTTGAATATTGCGTATCGTAATTTTGTTCTTGTATCGAAGAAACTTCCGTTAGAATCTTTCGTTTGTTTCGCTACAAGAATTTTTTGCATAACCGATTTACGATATTTATTATAATAATTTAAAAAACTAGGCAATGTTTTTCTCTCTCTCTCATTAAATTGAAGCGCGACATTGCATTTCTTACTCCAGCATTAATCATATAATCCTATTACTTGTGAATCTAGTTTAAGCTGATGGAATTGGGGCGCCGCGTGTGTATATGATGATAAAATTATGACAGACGCTGGACACTTTCCCAGCTAACTGGATTAAAACCTTATGTAATAATTTCATTTACAAATTATCATTAAATATAATCTCCAGTAAAGAGAGGAAGGGGGGACATTAAAAGGTATAATAAAATAAAAATACTTCAAAACTTTGATTTTATCTGGAATTTTGAATACAATTCCTTAGAAAGCACTCTCAGGGAATTTTTTTTACAAACTTTTCATAGGCCGGTATTGATAGTCAATTCTTATATTTAAGATTATCTTAGGTACAGTCTTAAGATGTCATCAACCAATCGCAGAGCCGTATTAGCATCTTAAGACATTACTTGAGACGATCTCAAAATAAGATTCGACTATGAATACCGACCATAAACACGTCCCGTTATATAACAGATTTCCGAAGACAAAGAGACGGAGAAAAAAAATTGCGGCAAAAGATACAAAGTGCCGAGCGAGAAGAGGTGCAAAGTCGCCTCGCGGGATTAGGCTTTCAGGGCGGAGTCGACCGTGAAAGTGAGCATTATCTGCGTCGACTGTACCGGTTGACAATCGGGACTCGACGAGGCATGAGTCTCCTCTTCACGACTGGACTGGCGGTCGGCTGGTCCGGCAGTCGACGATCGGCAGCCGCGGTGATCGTATTGGCACGTGCATCGCGATTGTGTCACGTCAACAGTTTTCTCGCCATACCTACATTTCGGAGTGGGCGCTTCGTCATTCGACTCAGTCCTCGGCGAACGGTCGATTAATCGTCTAAAAATTCCCACGTGCATACCGAACAATAGAACCCGAGTCGTTTTTGCACCTCTCGTGAAAAATTAGCCGCGCTATTATCGACTATCGCTCTTGACAAACAACGTAATCGCCTTCGGCGAATTTGATATCTCTATGCAACGTTACATGACGTACAGTTTGTAACGATACATATAGAGTGTCACAAAGAAATCTTAAACCGAACCGTTGAAAGACTTTTGGACAAAGTCTGTTAAGACGCAGATATTGATCCATGACGGATTTCCAGTTTGAGCGATCTCACGGAAAATCGAACTGGGCATAAATCGACACGAGCGGCTCGTTCGAGTAGAAGCTCGACCTAAGTCGTTATCTTATCTCGACATCGCAAAAGAAATAAGCGGGAGGAAGAGGTGCGTATGCCGGCGCGGCTCGTGTCCCTGAAAGTTACGCAACGCAGGCGGCAGGTACGATGAAGTCGAAGATGAGCGAGAGCTTGATAGCAAGTGAAAGCAGGGCGGGAGTCAAGAAAGACGACGCCGACCAGCACAAGCAAAAACCGTTGAAAAAAGGTAAGGGTCTTGGGATGCTTGGGATGCGATCCGTCGGGGACCGACAAGTCGCTTCCGTCTCCATTCGCTCCGTTCGTTTTGCGGTCGTTGCTTTTTTACTTTCCGTTCATTTCTGCAGATCTATACGTAATCGCCGATGACAATGCTAAATAAAAAGCGCAGCTGGCTTCCAATCTGGCGAGTCTCGTTTTTTCTTTGGCCGTTGTTTTTAGAGATCTCGGTAGAGTAACGGGGGATTTAGATGGAGCACAGCGGTGAGCACAATGGCCCCCTTAACCGTCTCTTGAATTCCCGACACAATATCGTTATCTTTTAATTTGGTAATCGTTTCCCCATTACCACTATCTCATTGTACCTGTTTGCATAATGGCGATAGATATCGAATAGGAAAAATTGGGTGAAACCCGCACCGGAGCCGATAGTGCCGAATGAAGCGTACATCGAGATATTTATTGTATCAATATTCATTAATCTTCGAAATCCATTAGCACTATTATCGTCCCGGTGAACGCATTAACTTCCAACAAACTGTTAATTAAATGTGAAATAATTACGACTATCCAGGTGGAGAAAGAGAGAGAAAGGGATCTTGCTTTTTGTTTCGCGATTCGCGAAATTGGAGCCACGCCCCCTCCCTCCGGGGGGGGAGAGGGGGGGAGACGAAATCGTCCGACTCGATGAGAGAAACCCGATGCGATAATGCAGAGATCGGGTCCGCCACTGGTATTTTACGACGATTATCCGTCCGTCTTATCAACCTGCCTCACGACTGGTTTAACGTATCGCGGCGACACGACTCGACGCTTAAATTACACACGACGCGCGGGAGCAGGCATCCCCGCGCGGTATTCAGAAGATTCAGAAGGCGATATTTGCATATTACGACGGCCGCCTCTCTCTCGGCCACGAATATCTCCCCGTCACGATTTTCGTCGTTCGTGACGGGACAAATCCGAGGAAACGTGACGCGGCGCCGCGCCGCCCGCCCGGGGACATTTTTAACCACCCGAAGGATGCTCCCGACGAGGAAAATGCATTCCACGGCGCGATGGAAACGCCAATCGGACGCGGTGTCGCTGACATTCCGTTTTCTCGATTTTGGCTCTCCTGCTCCGTTAAGATTCTATGATTGCAAACGCGTTGGTTTGCATCAAATTTAAATCCAAATTTAACATCTTACGACTTACGTTGAGCTTACAGTAGAAAAAGAAACCGCGAGAGAATTCGTAATCGATTGGGCTAAAGATTATCTTTGACATACCGTCCCGGTGAGAAATGTTTAAAAGCGCCAAGTACTCATTTCTCGCTGATACAACGCTGTTGACGTACATGGTTGCAGTTGAGCAAGCGACGGTAAAACATTGGCTCGCGAGGAATTTTTTACATCACGCACAGGATGCAGTAATCGCTCTTGTTCGCACTATCGACTACAATGGCGCGCATCGCGAATGTAGTATACGAGCGTTTTGTAATTCATTTACCTCCGCACTTGTCGTGGGATACTAATTGCCGGCTTCATGTATTATTAAGTAGCCGTCGGTCAATCGTCATACAATAAACACGCGCCGAAATATGTATTTCTGCACGCGTTGCATCAATCGCTCTCTCTGTGAGCTATCCGCAGTAACAATTGTACGTCATGCGCAGCCTTGAACTGTACGAAACGATTGGGCAGAAACTGTAGAGTACTTATACGATGTAAGAAACTTCTTTATTTTTACATTTCGTACGCTGCAACATATCGCAATGCTCCATAAAATTCTAACTGAATACGATTATTTTTATCGCCAAGTATCGTTGAATTACTCTGCATATCTCTGATATTGTAAAATTATACCGTACATACTTAAAATTATTACATGCGGTCACTTTTTGTGCCAAATAAATTGGTTTGCGCATGAAGTATTATTGAATTAGCGCACGTCTTGTAAAAGCTAGAATAATATCAAGGAAATAAGTGACCACGATAAAGTAAAGGTAGCTACAAAAACCACAGCTATCGCGTTGTTACCATTAACAGCTTGATAATTCAGCAGTATATACATTTTTATCTTTAACGCTTTTTATTCTTGGAAGAATGGTATGCGTTAATTGAAAAATGACGGTTATTATCTAGAAATTTGATATAACATTTGTATAAAGAGAAGCGATTGTTCAGCACGCATATCTATGAATTATCAATTTCTGATCGCAATCTTGTGCGTTACATTAGTTTGTTATCGCGGGATAATTGAAGTGCAACATTTTAACACTTTTTCATTAGAGCGAGTTTAGGCACGTATGATAATTACATTTTTAATTCTTCGTTCGCGAATGATTGTCCGTTCAAACAAAGCCGACATTCAAAGATGACAGACGATATTATAATTCTTTTTGTAAAAATTAAATGATTACATTGATTGGAAAAATTACATTATTAAAAAATTTTTATTTTTTTGCGAACTTTTAAAAGTATGAACGAAAATCTAGAGCGATTTTGGTAGAAAGGTGGATGGTAAAAATTTATTTACTCTTACTTTCTGAATTTTTAAAAATACAGGAAAGACAATGGCAAAGCAATAATACAAACAAAAACCTAACGGTTTTAGTAGGAAAAAGAATGCTTAATAATTTCTATCTGCTGACATAGCAGTTCTGCAGATGTTCTTCTGTTGAATGCATGTTCGTGCGAATTTCAGCGAAATCCAACACGTGTTCTGTTCTTCCGTTATATCACGCCATACGAACATTATTGTTGAGTTATATAATAATATAAAGTTACATATACCTATTGTAAGCATAGCTTGAACAGAATTCGATTTTGTTCTTTCGAGTTATCGTTAATGTTTGCTTCGTCGAGATAACGAAATCCTTGTTAGTTTCAAAATACAATAGTCATGTTGCTTAACGACGTCTGCGAGTAAAAATTCTCGAACGATTTTTTGTTGTTTCATATTTTGTTAAAATTTGACGATGAAAATAATGTACATCTAGCCCTAAGGCCCGTTTGTACAAACGTAGCTTTACTTTAAACTTTGTTCAGTTTACTTTCTATATTTTTTTAATCCTTTGCGAACTGGAAGAAAGATGGAAAGTAAATTGAACCGAGTGCAAAGTTAAGCCGCATTGATGCAAACGAGTATAAAGCCTTCGACACATGATATGATTTTTCATGCTAGCACGCATGCAAGGCGTTTTACGATTGGGTTACGATTGGTAATATAATTATTCGAGCCAATCAGGACACGTAATAAGATGGCCCGAAGGCTTAAATCTTGTTTCGTAACTTATTATTTAAAAGTACCACATTTTCGAGTACAAATTATTTCTTGGAGATGCAATTATAGACGCCTAGATATTTTCCGCGTGATTCATTACTAATTTTCTTCGTGTTGTCAGAGTTCCAAATTTTCTTTCGTATGAATTAACTTGGCCTAATATATATTTTAAGAACTCACAGAACGATATAACGAAATACGCTGCAGATTATCTCTACTTCAAGAATACAGTACAAAATTTTTTAATCAGAAAAAAAAGAAAGAAAAATGTTGCGATATAAATAACAATAATTAAATGAGCAATAATAATCTGATTATATTTCTCTTAATAAGAAGATTTCGCCTCTGCATTTTTTTTAAAATTAATTAACGTAGTATTTTATATCCATTTTACGGTTTAGTAAATAGGAGAAAGATACTCAGAAAGACACGAGAAAGTGACATAACGTTGTAATTTTTAACAGTGAAAGTTTTCTTGATTTATATAAACTGAAAGCTACATACGTTGACTGATCGCTCAGAGAAAAATGCAAGGTGATTAGATACGATCGGCAGATAATCATTGCACGGTTGATTAGGATTCGATTTTATGACCCAGAGTGCAACGAGAGAGAGAGAGAGAGAGAGACCAGGGCAGCCCAGGGTCGCAGCGTTTGACCCCACTTTGTCACATCCTATTTAGACCACTTATGAATCATATTAACATACCACGTTGCCGCACGACTATCTATGTAGAGTGGTAGCGATAAGTGACGGGACCTTATTCTTCAATTAATTTCGATTTTGTTGATTTTTTTCTTGACGGATATCGTAATCCTCCGAGAACTCTCTCGACGGGATGTATCGCGGATGGTAGAAGTTTTGCCAGATGATGGTCTTTTCGCGTAACGCAGAAGAATGTAGTTGTTTGTCAGGTGATAGCTCGTACCACAAAAAACTGGTTGCTCTGTGACACGCCCGGATGACGCGGCGTCTTTTTAACGCGAGAGTAATCTCAATATTGAATTACTAATTAGCAACGTGGTCAAGGCACACATACGCTATGACTCAGAGTTTATGCTTCGTGTCAAACATATAATTCGCAAATTGTACCGCCGCAATTGTCTGACTATTTCGCATAAGAATCTGTACATTCACGCTTCAATCCGATTGTAATTATTTCGAAGCTTCAAATAGAAATAATAAGAGAACGTGGTTCAAGCATTTGGAAAATCGGGAAAAGTTTCTATTAATTCCCCTCTGTCTTCTCATTAAATGACTCGATTGGCCGATATGACTTTATTATCGTTTTTTTCGAGCCGCACGTGACATCGACACACTGTTATCGCGCAATGCGGTCCGTTGACGTGTTTCGCATGCGAATCGCGAGGACGATAAATTCCGTTATCGCTCGCTCGCGTCCGAGTTGGGCCTATCGAGCGAGCTATTCATTTTCTTTTTTTCTGGCAACAGATTTTTCGCCCCAGTTAAAGCGTGCCGTAAATTAAACGACATGCGACGTGCAGACAAGGGTGTGTCACTTCATGGACGATTGGCCCCGTTCGATTAAGCGTTCGCGTCGTGAGTTTCGATTTTATTCGAGCCCTTCCTGTGTTGCAGCGAGAAGCAGAGAAAGCAGCGACAACGGCACGCATTGTTCTAAGTCGGAAATGTTAAGTCAAACGCGTACGATATGTTTGAGGAATATTTTCGAGGAATTATCTTTCGCTACACCTTGTTCATTTATCCACCGCTAAGATCATTATTTCTTGCTGCTAATATGGACATTGTTAGATTCGGAAGTATCGTTCCTGAAATTGACAACATCCAGATATCACGACACGAAGCGGATGCATTTAATTTGATCTGTCTACGTGTAACGAGGATTCTCTGCTCGCACTCGTCGACTTTAACTCGACGATCCGATGACGTCATATGTATGAAGAGAACTGTGATGTCATCCCATATTTTTAAGAGACACGTGCGAGATCCGGCCTTTACCTCCTCCCGGCTTTGTGATTTTATGCACGTTTTTTCATCTTTCTCAGCCGCTGTTTATAAATATCCACGGCACACCGACATTTACTTTCGTTTTATTGAATTCACACGGAATTCTCACGAAGTAAAACTGCCGGAGAGATCACATTTCTGCACATGATTTATGCTAGATATATAACTTGACGTATATGAAACAAACGTGTCAGGAGAGTTTAAGTGTAACAAAAATATTGAGACTCTTGAAAATCTAGAGAATTATTTGTTAAATTGTTAATCGCAATTATTCAGAAATTACATTTTCTATTAAGACATCTAACTGATATTAAACAGTGTTTATCAAGGCAATTCGAAGCTGAATTGTTCAATAGATTTTTTTATCAATTACTTGTCTCAACGAGGAAATAGTTGTCCCTCAATTTCTCCACAGATAAAAATCGACCGCGCCGGCATCCGCCGCGGAATTCACGGATGTCGGATAATTAGTTCGTCGCACTCTCTACATTTGTGGAATGAAAAATTCCGTTTCGCGCCAACGGGATCGAATAGAAACGCAGCGAACGTACATACATGTAGCTTCCCGTGTAGTTTTTCCTCTTCTGTACACAATCATTAGATCTTTGCGCGGAACAACTCTGGATTCGGTGCAGCGTGCGCAAACGGAGATAGATTATTAGTTCAGCCTCTCTAAATATTGACTGCGCCACGAGGAACGTACACCATCCCTCCGACATTTCATACGATAATTCCGGCCACGCGCGTAATGGCACTACAGATATATCATAACTTATCGTAGGACGCGTTCAAAACAACCGATAACTCAATAAAGGCACCACATTCATCGCGCCTTCTCATAGTTCGAGTCATCGATCCGAATGACCGAACAGAATGAGCACTTGTTCCAGCGTGAGTTTTCATTCGTCCGTTTAACTCGTCGGGAATCACGATCGCGGTTTTTTTTCCTTCTATTTTAATTACTATCTGACATACTCTTGTGAACTTCCTCGATGTACACGTGGGATGACGGAAGTGAGAGCGCTCAACTCGCCACATACAACAATTTGTGTAATAAGGACGATCGTGCAATTCACGTCTCTTGATGGAATAAACTACACTGTTAAATTGTGTTGAATTATATGCAATTTTCAAGTTATTTTCAATCATTTTTATAACGGTCGCCGTTGCTTCCAGTTAATGTGTTATTAATTTGAGTAAAACAATGGAGTTAAAAAATTCAAGAGAAATCATACATTATATTTGACTCAAACTTAATTTATTATTTACTAAGTGCCATATGTTCATAGAGACGTTGCTTACTTTAAAATTAAGCAACGTTTTTATTAAGTAAAAAAGATATGCCAAGTACACGAATACGTGCATTCAAAAATGAATATGAGATTAACACAATCAGTTAAGTATATTTAAAAAAAAAGACTTAAAGAAATCTAACAAAGCTTTCATTTTTTCTGCATTTCCAAGACTATATTATTGATATTGATAAGTTTATGTACAAGAATGCAATTAATGTGATTCGGGCACACCAAGTTTTGATAAAAATTAGCGTAACAATATATAATATAATGAGGAAGACGTGTTAAATGCAAACGCGAAGTACTAATTAAGTTCTATCCAAAATCCGACTCTAATGAATAATGCATCTATGTTATTCGTATGTACATGTATATTTGTGTCAAAATACATCATACTCATGTTTCGGGCGACGTGTTCGTTCCGATTGATCGCGATATTAATTCGCGACACGTACAAATCGAGCACATTGTGTTACAAATGTAATCCACGGATAATGGCAAACGTGAACATGAATATATAAAAAGAATTGCTTTAGATTACTATATAAAAAAAGAAAAAAGTGCGATAAATCTTTTTTACAATATTATTCGAAAGAAATATATGCGGAATATTGTAAGAAAAAATTTTGTACATTTAAAATTTCAAAATTAATTTTTATAAATTTTTATTTAATAATATGTATAAAAAGATTATATAAAATAACCATTATATAAATAAATATTAAATATGTATATATATATTACATAAATATTAAATATAAAAATATGTATCTATAATATTAAATAACAACTAATAAGTGACAGTATGATTAAGCTTTGAACGGTTCTCATAAAAAAAGTATGATCTCGACATTTTTTGATTAGAATTTTCACTTTTATTTTAAAATGATTTCGCAAGAATTTGTCATTAACAGTCATTAACAGTTAACGTGCAGTCTAAGATAAATAAACTGTCTTTAATCTGTTATATAGTTTTTATACGGTTAGAAGAGATCTCTTAGATTCGAACATCGATTCTTTGAGAATAGGATTTTTCTGTTAACTTATTCTATTAAGCCAAACCGTTTCAATAGAGAACGATATTAGAATGCGTGGTCCGATCTTCTTTTTAAAGGCGAGTAGTGTTCCCTTTCAGCTGGCGACAGGTGTGTTACGTAACTGTTGAAAGTTAACGTACGTTTCGAGAACCGATGACCACGCGAGTGGGAGATGCGAGTCGCCATTGTTGGTGTAAACGCACTCAAAGAAATCTCAAATGATCGGGCACGCACGGGCAAACAGGTGCATGACTCATACGATGTCTTCTTCCCGTTATTTTTAGCTTGTGCCTCTCGTACACTTACGGAGAAAAGTTTACATCATTAACAATTGTTTTATTTAACACGTTGTCTGCCCGACGAATTTTTGTCTTATCATGCAGGACAGAATTATTCATATATCATAAAATAATAATAAAATTTCTGTAATATGATTAGAAATTAAATTGTACCTTATTATATATGTTAAATATTTTTGCATATATCTAATTATTTTATTATTAAAAAATTTATATTATTATTAAATGTGTTTGTTTTTTACAAGTAAAAAATTTAATAATATCAAATAACACCTATTTAATTTGAGAAACATTTCGATTATCACTTCATAATATATAAACAATAAAGATATGAATAAGAAATAAGATGTTATTTAGTTATCTCTCTGAAAAGATGTATTATGTAAATAATGTTTCTAAAGATCTAAATTCTTGTCAGTTTGAATTTTTGAAACAATTATTCTAATTAAAAGTTTACAAATATTAAAAAATATCTTTTTAAATATACAAATATTACATTTACTTTAAAACTATTTGCCCTAAAATAACAGCTTTTATGGTTGATTGTTCGCGAATTATGATAATGTCCACATCTATTCTTGGATATTAGAGACTGGAAATTAATGATCCATAAAGGAGCACTTCTTAAATGACGAATGTTATCTTGTTTTAGGTAAAACGTTTTGTCAGTCTTGTAAGAAGAAATGCAGTGGAGAGGTACTGCGGGTACAGGACAAATATTTTCACATAGGATGCTTTAAGTGTGCCCAGTGCAACGCCAGTTTGGCACAGGGTGGTTTCTTCGCACGTGAGGGATCTTACTACTGCACCAAGGTGAGTCATTATTTTACTCGACATTTCAGACATTTTTTGAAATGTAATAAAATATAAAAAAAAGTTTTTTGTCAGAATTGCAGCGGAAAATTCAATGAGTTTGTTATTCTTTTTGTCAGGATTATCGGGAGCGCTGGGGTACGCGATGTGCTGGTTGCGGAGAGTACGTGGAGGGTGATGTGGTGACAGCTGGCGAGAAGCACGCTTTTCATCCAAATTGTTTCCATTGCCAAAGATGCCGGCAACCATTGCTGGGACAGGGAACAAAAGTGTCCCTCGTTCAAGGTATACATGATGAAACAATTTACTTTTATATATTGAGGGGTAAATTGAGGCAGTATCCGATCTGTATCTTTGTTTAACGCATGTATTGTTTTTTGGCATAACACGGCGTTTCTTACACGAAATGAGAACACTGAACTGAATGACGCGTAGAAGATTCAAATAGTCAACAGTTTCTGCTAATTGTGAATTACGATGTGTACCGAGTTATTACGTAACCGATGTGTCTCTCTTTAGTGCAGCTTTTACAATTAGCGTGACAGTCAATCTGTTAAAGCAAATTGCCACTCGGTTGTATCGTTACTCTACCGTTATGAGGCCGCGCGTCTACTACGTACGTCCTTGTAACAATTACGCGGCCAAAGGTAAAAATCCGACATGACGCATCCGACATGCATCACTTTATCGTGCACTATAACGGTGCATGTCACCCATTCTCAAGAAATTAAGGCCGATTAAACGTTACGAATAAATTATGCTGGATTTCACATTGAGTCCTTCATCAAAATATCGTTAAGAAAACGAAAGTGAATTCCATTTATCATTATTTAATTTGGAAAATGTTATTTAATTGAAAGAGAAAATATTAAACTAAACTCTACTTTTATTAACTCGAATATTTAAAATATAGATGATTCAGAAAAATGTTTTGTTTTTTCAAATCATTACATTCATTATTGTATATACCACTACATATTTTAATTATTGATATGAAGCAGTAACTTATCGAATATTTTGTAATGCAGTCAATCAACAATCCAGTCAATAATAGAACGATCTGGAATTACTTTCTCTCAAGCGAAAGGATTGTAGTTATAAATGAAATTGGATGACAAATTTCGTTATAGAAGAGACAATTGTTATTCAGCGCAAAGGTTAATGATGATAGGGATCCGTTGTCTGATCTCATTGATCTTTACTAACTATATATTGTTCGTAGGTCAGGCGTTATGTCACCGATGCGTTGGTATCCCGGTTCGTGAAGCTTCCACGCCGCTCGGCAATAGCGCCAGTACCAAAGGTGGCGGACACACTGACCCTGGTGCTTGCGCCGGTTGTGGAAACCAATTGAGGGAAGGTCAGGCATTGGTCGCGCTCGATCGTCAATGGCACGTCTGGTGCTTCAAGTGTCACAGCTGCGATACCGTTCTCCACGGAGAATACATGGGAAAGTAAGTCTCGCGTTGATCTATGCAAATTTACATTTTAATTGATTATCTATAAATTATTACATTACTTAACTTTTTACGAGTCATAGGATTAAAACAGTTTAAGAATTAAGTTTCTAGTGGGATAAATATGTCTCCAGAAAAAAGATAACAAATGTACTTTAATGACAATCTTTATTTTACTTTTTAATAAATGTACTTTTAGAATTTTTTTATTTGTTTTAAAACTCAAATCAGTGTAAAAATTGATAAAAAGAATATGATTAAAATGTGTGAAATGTTGAATTTTTCTTTTTGACAGAGATGGCGTGCCTTACTGCGAGAAGGATTACCAGAAGCAGTTTGGAGTAAAGTGCGCCTATTGTCAACGTTATATTAGCGGTAAGGTCTTGCAGGCCGGCGATAATCATCATTTCCATCCGACCTGCGCTCGTTGTACGAAATGTGGCGATCCATTTGGCGACGGGGAGGAAATGTACCTTCAGGGTGCCGCCATATGGCACCCACGCTGCGGTCCAGGACCTACCGGACCTAATGGTATCGTGAATGGACATGGGGATGCTCACACTCCGCAACATCGAGAATCGGAGCGAATTTCCAGCAGTGCTTCGGAGATGCAGGTAAGTCTGGTTGTGCAGTGCGATCGGTGATTTGCTGTCTAGACATGTTTAGTCTGTACATTTGTGCATATTATAACTGATTTAAACTACTGCTAAAGCTTTTTTTCTTAATTTAACTACATAAACTTTGACGAAGTCGTTGGATCTTAATATGTTTAATTGTTTAGATCTTATACGATTATTAATTATCAAATTAACATATGTAAAAAGCATTAATTTTTTTGCCTATTTTATTTTATGTTATACTTTTGTTATACTTGACTCGCTTATCGCGAGTAAAAAATTGCTGTATACACAGCGTTTGTATTTTGTATAATTTATAACAATTATTGTGATTCACGTAATATTAACGTAGCGTAATAATAAAAGCAAGCCTTCCATTTTACAACTAATGCAAAGCATAACTTACACGTTATTTAACAGATTATTTGATATGCAGTATTGCCTACAACATTCAGCCATTTCTAGGCAGGTATATTCATTATAATGATAGAAATTATACGAATTGTAATTGAATAGTATGTTCTTTGGTATATACGACGGAAAAACATTATATCGTCGAAGCGACACTCACATATCTCAAACGGTGAATGGAAATAGCATCGCATTCCGGAGCGTTCTAAAATCGTAATACATCGTGAGTGTCTAATTTTGATTCCTTTTTGATTCAGAAAATATAGAACAAACTATATTTTTTAAATACATCTTTTCTTAATTATTTACTTAACATCTTTTGTTATAAAAAACTTTATTGAAGAATCACAGTAAACTGATTATATATCAATTTTCAAATGAGAGAGTCGAGAGTTCGACATCGTATGATTCAATAGTTAGCATAATGTTATGTCTATATATGTTGTTGATAATCATAGTATTTGTTTTATATAAGAAAATAAAGAAATGCATGCTGTTTATGTTTAGCACTCGCATCCGAGTTACTCAGTTGCTTAGTTGCATTATATATTAAATGGTATGCATAATTGAATTTACCATCTATTTTATAAGGAAAGCGAAGTGTTTTGCGTATGTTAAATATTTTTCTGAAAGTTTATTTTATGATTTCTTTCTTATTATAATACGATGAGACTCTATATTAAAAAAGATTACTTTATATTTTTAGTCTAGCAAACTCTTCTACGAAACACTTTGTCATTTGATATTTATTCTTGTATGTCATGTGTTAGTATTCTGTATAGTGGAAATATAGAGCAGAACACACTTTGAATCTAAGAGAAAATTATGTTGTTAGCTTTGTGTATAGCTTGATTTTGCCTCCAAGATCAGTTGGCTTATCACTTTATCACTTTCTTGTCTCACGCACGCCTCGATGTATAGGAAACAAGCGAAACATCAAACATTATATTATCATATTTGATTTTGATTAAGTTTTTATTATCGCTTTTCTTAATCATTGTTTACTTTTTTCGCACGGTCATTATGTATAGTTTTCATTGCGGTCACGCACGCCAAGTCTGAACGGATCGTTGTGCAGCCCTTACAGCAGCCTCAGTCGCAAGGTATGCCATATGTCACTTAGCACAGCACTCTCTCTCGACAAGTATTTCTGGTATCACTTTTGGTATCACTTACCTCTTCTCAGCGACGCGTGCTTTCGCTCTGTCAAATACTTACGATTCTATTTCAATTTTATCGATCTGTTAGATAAAAAATAAAATTATTGAAACATTATTCGAGTTATATTTATTAGTGAGTAAAAGATATTTTAGTGTTTATTAACAAAACAAAATGATTTTTAAAATTTCAAAAATCTGTATTATTGATCATTTTAATGCGTTTAATCACTTTAATCTATTGTTAAGATGATAAGTGTAGTGTACGTAAGCGAAGAAAAAAATTTTATTTATTATAAAAAATTTTATTTATGTAAAATATTATTAAAAAAAAAGTTTTTTGACAGAGTTGCTCGCTTTGTATTTTTTTCTTTTATACAAAAGTGCGTCAACAATTCGAGTATAAACATAAGAAGAAGGAATTTTAATTCCTTATTTGCAAAAAAAGAGAAAGAAAAAGAAAAAAACAATTACAAAATCAAATTATCTTAGGAAATATTTCTCTATTTCTCCCGCACTTTGTATAATTGAATAACAAATCAAATATATAAATATATGCTATACCGCAACATGATAAAACATATTGATTGCCTTAGTATTATCCCGCGCGAACTGGAAGTCCCGGCCTGATCCTGCGAGAATACGGACGACCGGTGGAAGATGTATCTAGGATTTATACTTACTCGTACTTGACTGAAACGCCCAGTCAAGGATATCTGAGACGTCCGATTCAGCCGTACGATAAACCTCCCACTAGCCCGCATTTCCATAGACCTAGCTGTAAGTTTTCTGTGTGTGTGTGTGTGTGTGTGTGTGTGTGTATTCAATTTAATTAAATATTAATAAGAATTATGTAATTAGACATTAATAAAGTTATATAATCAACTGTAAATACTATAATACTATAATTATGTAGTCAAGTATAATCATTGCTTTAAATATTTTGAGCATTAGAAGCAGAAATTTCGATTTTTTTAGTTTTTAAATTAAATTTATGAAACATTAAAATTTTAAATGAAACATTTAAAACATTTTTTGCTTTAATTCTATATCGTTCTATATTTAATGATCAATGTAGAACTGTTCTCCAGAGTTAATTTATTAATCCCTCTATGAGAACGCATTTGTTTCTTTGCACAGCATCTCGTTCGATAAGAAGTAGCGGTGGACGCAGCAGTAGATCAGGAATGAGAGCTTTGGTTGACGCGTTGAGCGACACCAGACCGAAATCGCCGGCAAGTCAAGTGGACAACGATGAACCGATAGAATTAGCGCATTATCCAGATGCTATGAAACCACCCCCGGGAGCCCAACCGCCAATCGAGAGAGATGATTTCCCCGCTCCGCCGTATCCTTACACTGATCCTGAAAGACGTAGGCGATGGTCTGACACTTACAAGGTAAGTGTCAGATATTTTATTGCTTTTAATTTTTGAAATTATATAACATTACTTTTCCCTTTAATCTTTTAATAATGCTAATTGCCAGTGATATTATATTGTTAATTAACGTGCCTCGCAATGCCTACTTCTAATTCAGGGAGTACCTACATCTGATGACGAGGATGATGTGGATAATAAAACATATATCAAAGAGGCGGAGCAGAAATTAAAAAAAGAGCAAGATGAATTAAGCAAGATCGACACGGGGATAGCTAAGGTATTCCTGCAAGATCGTGAAAAAGATCGAGAGAATTTGAGACACAGAGCTGCGAATGTTGATCCTAGAAATGCCTCGAGGACACCATCTGCTGCCAGAGAACCAACGTATCGATTGCGCTACGAGAGTCCTGTCGGTGCATGTAAGTTTATTTTATACTTTTAGTGTATTTTTGATGTATATAAAGATAATAACTTGACGAATTAATTCAATATCTTGAAGAGAAGGATACATCGTCTTTATATAAAAGATAATCTAAAAAATGTTTTATACAGCGCCTTCACGAAATATTGATCATGCACGACCTTGGGAGGATGACGATGGTTTCAGCTACAGATCCAGCGGGCCTAGTTACAACGGTAAGTTTTCGCCCGCCACGCAACGCTCGTAATTGTGTCATTAACATAAGTAACGATCATCTCATACATGTCCACACGTTCGCACATGACACTAACATACCACTCTCTACTGTTTAAAGTAACATTGATTAGATAATACTGTAAGTCTCGATAGTGGGGTTTCCCAGGGCGGGAGGTCGAAAATGGTCCCATTTTATCACTAAAAAAAGTTTGCTTTGCGGAGCACGACCGACTCTGCCAATGCAAACTATAAACTAAATGATGTGGGAGGGTTTCACGCTAATTAACAAATGATGATAACAGTATGTAATGCTCGAGAGCAGGACTTTATTTTAAGTGGTGTGTAGCACCAAAAAACCATACATACTGGACGCCCAATTAATATAACAGGTGATGTATTTTACCTATGCATGTTATCGTCCCTTACCTCGATGTGCTTGCCTTATCATTTTTTTTTCATCGAACTACGAACGGCGTATCAACCGATACTTCGAAATATCGAGCAATTAAATATATATCGCTATTGCAAATTTTAGCTCTGGAAATCGTTTCTCGAGGTAATTAATTTCTGTTTTATATCTTGCATGGTACTTGGGACCACGAAATTTATCATACACGACACATTATTGTTCCAATGCACATTACTGTCATTTTTGCGACACATTGTATCTTTAGAATTTAAACTGAACTTTAAGTTGATTAAAAAAAAATATCAATTTATCATTATTTTTTATTTTTTTGCTGTGTGCTTCAGACGTGAATCGCTATCGTAACCATTCTATATAAATTTAAGCAAAGTTTAACATTTACTCGAAATTATTACAAGATATATAAATGTTTATTATATATCTTTTATTTATATTTGCAATATTTTTTTACATTAGAAGAACTATATTTTATTATTTTTAATATTCTGCTTTTTGTCTTGTTAAGAATAATAAATTCAATATCTACTAGCTAAGCTCTGATTTGATTTTGATAATTAGCATTTGAATTATTAATGAATAAGTTTAATATTAAAATGCTTTTTTAAGATGAGTTTATAGGCATTTTTAAAAATCTTATTTACAATATTGGAAGATAATTCGGTAATATAATTATTTTATTTTATTACGCATGATAATTATTTCTTTTCTGCATTGCACATCTTGCTTTCTGACAGATATTCAAAACTTTGCTTCACGGTATCTTCCAATGTTGGGTTCAATTTACCAGTTAATTTTTAGAACGCTAATATGAAACGTTTTTTAATTAATCCAATTTTATGTAGTATTAAAATATGGTACAATTAAGAAACAAAACACGATGTTACAGATACCAATCAAAGATTGCTATTATTGTTATAAAGAATGTATGTCGCTGATTAATTACATTATGTTTAACAAAAGTAGTCTTTTTGAATGTTCTTTTGAATTATTTTTGTGAAAATTACGAAGAAATTTATTTTTAATAAATAATTCCATTAATAATTCTAAATTAGCGTTCTAAATTTAATGAAATCTACGGCAATCTACATTAGTCACACGATGCTACTACCTGTCGTCTACTATTGTCTCTATTTGTGTTTTTGTGTTTGTGTTGTGTTTGCGTGGGCGGCAGTTGGGAGGTCATCGGCGCGCTCCCCGGCTCCCAGAAACTATCCACCCCTTGGTACTCAGCGCGCCTGCACTCTTCCAAACGCCACTAGGCACTATCATTCGGTGAGTCCGAAAACTTTCCAATTCGCCCGCCGTTGGTCCCAAGTCAAACCAAGTCCACTTCTAAGTTTTATCCATTTATTTTTAAGCTTCCCAACTTATTAGTTCATTTTTTTTACTTATTAGTTCATTTTTTTATTTTGAAAAAATTTAGTATTATAATACCACTTGATTATTTTTATGCAATTAAGGATTGTAAATTGCACGTGTAAATTAAGCATGTAAAATGTATATTTTTCCATGAAGAAATAAAAATTCATATTTTTTTATTTATAAATACTTTTATCTTATATTGAGTTTTTTTATAACATAAGAGTAGTTTATCTGCATCATTTATTGTAAAATATACGATAACATAATATATAAATGTTTTGTTTTTGAAGAACCAAATTTATATTTCTGCGTTTTCAGTAAGAAAGGAAAGCTTTTGACTTGTCATCACGGCGGGTGCGCTTACGAGAAGAGAATCTATCACTTACACGCAGGTGCTGGCTTTTTATGTATCTGTTTTTTTAATCGCGAATTGCCTCGCACACTCTACTTGAGAGTGAACGCTTTGTGCACTCGAAACTGTCGGATATCTTTAAGCGCCATTTACCGATGGGGTGCGATAATATGATTAAAATTGTTATTATCACAGATATCCTTTGTTACACGCGATGAAATTAAAAATAATTCTGTATAATATGTTTAGCGACGCTATTGATGCGTCTTTTTTAATTTGTTCTCTCAAATATTTACTAAAGATATACTTTATTTGTTATTTTTGTTTGTTAGTTTTGTAAGAGATATTTGTGTATATAAAATATAAGAATAGATAAATTAAGCAATCTATAGTAGAATTATGTCGCATGTATATCAACGGATATCTGTTCTTTTTCGTTGATTTGGATTTATGAAGAACATTGTAAAACGCAAAGCACCAAGTACATCATTGTTGAGGCGCAAAGATAGGGGAAAATCCCTTGACAGTTGGTTGATCTTGGGTTGGGACACACGAGGGAGTGACATGGCTTCGGATAGTGTTAAACGGTTAAACGGGTATAAAGAATCTGGCAAGCGAACGTTGGGCATTCGTATGGGAGATTGAGTGAATTGAAATCCACCGCTGAAACTAATCAGTAATATCTGTCAATTGACTGATTTGCAAACCAGTTGTGAGCTCCCTTCGGCACATCCCGAAGCCGGGATACGGTCTGGCACCGCGAAGTCACACCTTCTCGTCGACCGGCGGTTCCGTGTCTGCTCTCCCTGTAAGTCTTGCACCGCAAGTCACAGTCTGCGATGCGACGTGCACCGCGCTGATAGTGCAATAATACGTATATAGAAGAGAGTATACATAGAGTCAACTCCGTGGCGGTCGAGCGGAACACGCCTCTCTAAGATAACGCTTTTCTGTCGTCTAGGGCGACTATTCGTTCAGCGGGATGGGCGACAAGACGCACAGCACTGATTTCTCGTCTGGCAAATCGGACAGTGAGTAAAACGACAAGGGCCGACCGACGCCGGTCCCCACTGCACGTTGGCCCATTCACCAATTTACGCTTCCCAAGCTTGACGCGCTCGCAAATTAAATAGATGCAACGTGAATCAAACCAGAATTTCTAATTGTTTCGAACTAAGATTACATTAACAGCGCTGATTTAAGGCGTTTTAGTACGCAAAACATAATTTTCTGCCAAAAAGAATTTTGTAGTTTTGATATGAACTCAGTTTTCTGTTAATAGAAATTTCACTGTGTTGTTTTTTCAATTTCTTGTTTTTTAACTTGAAATTAATATTTTGATAGTTTGTTAAAAATTGTAATTAATTATAATTTAATTTACAAAGATTTATATAATTATCAATTATTTGGCTTAGAAATTATAGTTTTTATAACGAGGTTTCTATAAGCATTTATGTTTTGGAAAGGATGCATGACTTCCAGAATTTCAAACTTACGCATATTATCTCATCACGCATAATTTATGGTGGAATTGCTGGCGATTTTTACGAGCGCGTCGTGCTGCTACTTTATCGTTTTTTTATACATTACTTCGTTTTGTCTTGTTCTTGCATGCTTTACTAACCACCCCATACGAGCTATCGCACTGTGAAACATTGTACGTCGTACGTTGGCCTGTTGTACATCGTCATATAACATTGTTTATTTAAAAAAACTATCATAGTAACACTTATTTGATCATGAACTACGAGATGTATAATCATAGATTATTAATGGTGTGCTTAAACATTAATTTTTTTCAGATAAATAATTGCGCTAAATTAATAAGAAAGCGATAAAATAAATTATATTGATTCTGGAAATATCAAAGAAAGTGTCAGAAGTGGAGATGCTGATATTTATTAATATGTTTTGCATTTGATTAGAAATTAGAATTACAATATTATATTCAAACTCCTCGAATAAAAAGAAATGTACATAACGTAATTATTAAAATCGTTGTTGACACATTCTTACAGATCTTAACCAATTCTTTTATAAATTTGAAACTGCAGTAGATTTGTTGAATTATGAAACAATCGTGTCTTCAACATTATTCAGCCTACTTGTAATTAAATAATTAAATAAATACACTTTTGTGATGCTCTGCGCATTTTTTCACGCATAAATTGTGAAAGGTATAGGCGAGTAATGAGAAGGAAACACGATTGATGAAAAACAGATTGTAGTTAGCATAGGAAATGGTTTGTGCAACATGGTTTGACATGGTTTTTTTTTACATTTTTCCCTAATTTTAGTATCAACAGGCAGCATCACGGATGTGGATCGACGGGCATTGGTATGTACCACAGCCCCATACTACTCTCGGCGAATTAGCATGGTTTGTAGCTTGTTTTTGCATCTGTTTCACAATAGAACTCCGTTAATTAGAACAATTTTAGTTATGCACTTAAAATATTTCTTTTTCTATTAATTTCAAAATTATTTTTATCTTGTGAATTGTACTAAAAGTTTTTGAAGCATTGTTAATTTTATGAGTTATTATAATTATCTATTAAATAATTATTTATTTTGATTTGTTGAAACAATTTTTTTTCTAGAATTTTAAGGGTGTAAAGATTTATGTTTTTAAAAGTTATATGGTGCTCATTTTGATTATTCTAATAAATGGAGCTTTTGCAAATGTAATTTTATTTAACATTTTAGCACGTCTCTATAATCGCAGATGTGTTGCATTAAATGCACACATACGTCTAGAGAAACAAAACAGTACAGTTCGTATGTTTGAAAAATTTACGTATGCATATGCATATTATTTAAACGTATTGTATGATTATATATAATTTGTTATTCGTTCTTATCACGCTGTAAAATATTGTGTATATAATGTTATATATGATTATGCATGCATGCTGTACATTTTGCTATTATTTTAAGTTCTGCATTTTTTATCATCTGTTCTTTTAATTTGCTCTATGTTGCATATTCGATGTATCATAAAAGTTTCTATACTTTTTTTATCAAGTTAATTAATCAAGTTATTTCTATCCAATTTGCACTATTTAGCTTTATGATCAGTTGTGTCACTTTATCTATTTTGCGTTTTAATGTAATATAATTTATATTGCGAGAAAGTTTTGAGAAATAGAGATAATTGAAGATTTTTCTATATAACTTTGAGTAAGATGTTTAATCATTTATCAAATAATATAAGGAATTAATATTATATCAATATTTTAATGCGTTATAACAAAATAATATTTTATGAAAATGGATTGGTCAATATTATATTATACATATTATTATTAATAGTACATTTATTTAATATTTAAATATTTTACGTGTTAAAACTAAAATGTATGTATATTTTTTAATAGACAAATATTTTCTTCATACAATACAAAATTATTTTTTAATTGTAAAATATGCATGTATAGCATATATATTATTTGCACTTGAAAGATTATTCGCATTTCAAAAAAATTATGGCTGTAGCATTGTTTATGGAAATAAAAAATTGTATATATTGCGTAAATTTTGAAAAGAAATTAAAGTGTTTGCACGTAGGATGATTGCTTTAATTTATCTTGATTAAATCAGTGTACTCCAAATACTTAAGAATAATTAAGAAATGAAAATATTTGAAACTTTAATTTATATTTTGGGGAAGAGGGAGGATTAATTTATATTGAAGCGGTCTATTGAGTCATACGAATTCGTACGTGTATATAAGAGAAATTTGTTATTTAATTATATTATTTTATTAATATGCAGCGCGAGAATATAACAATTTTGTATGAAAAGAAATGTGTTTACCATTTAAGGCGTGGACACGAAATATTCTTAGGGGATGCATGACAACATCAGTTGAAATTTGAAAAGATTTTGGTTGCATTTTATGAGTTATTGCTAAAATTTATTTACAATCGGGTTATTTTTTTTGTAAAAAATTCATCTAACGATTATTTCCTCATTCAAATTCAGTTTGCTTTTTTGAGAATTCAGAGAATGCAAATGCAACCCCTCACATGTTTCTCGCATCGTCCATGTCATTGTCGTACTATTCGCGTTTGATTACTACTGTTGCTCATGATTTTGTATGATTGTGGTGCAGAATGATGGTGGGATTCTTCCATCGTCCACCACGTATACGGGTGGCCTAGGTTCGGTTGTTGGGAGCCATGGAGGTCATCACGTAAGGAGATCTTTGCCGGACATGGGAGCCGCACCAACCGAACCGCCCAAGTTGTATCCCTACCATTTACTCGTTATTACCAACTACAGGCTGCCAGCTGATGTGGATCGTTGCAATCTCGAGGTGAGTGTTAGCTGCGAGTGTGAAACATTTATTATTATATTAATAATTACAACATTATTATACAGAGTTATTTTCATATTGTCATATAATAATTTCTTAGCATTAAGAATATTTTGTTGTCTCTTTTCGTTGTTATTTATTAAGCCTTATTGGTATAGTCATATGATAATTACAATAACGTAAAAATAATTTAAATTTCTTTCTTTCTCAGCGACACCTCTCCGACGCAGAATTCGAAGCTGTTTTACAATGCTCTCGAGCGGAATTCTATAGACTGCCACAGTGGCGTCGCAATGAAATCAAAAGACGTGCCCGTCTCTTTTAATTCATGCCACACATATTTTGCTTACATCGCGTCGTGTCGCGATTGCGTTACTGCGGTACGGACCGTACATTCCTACTTTGTGGGTAGATGCATCGCGGGGAAAAAATGTGTTCGACAACTATTGCGATTATCTGCCGTGTGCTCGCAAAAATAAAAGTCCTTTAGACTATAGGGGCGCACGCAAAGCAGACGCATATGCACACAAACACACAATATAATGATGCGGAAGCACTGCCATTTGTCGTCAATTTTTTTCTCGCAACAATGAATCCACAGGCAGCTTTATCTATGATCCAATCTGTTTAGCGACGTAGTCGTTTTTCGAGTTCCAATTATTTGGAACTTTACAAGTGACTCGATTTCACTCATACACGTTGACAAATACGCAATGACGGCTGATATTAACGTATAAGGGAGAAAATAATCAAATAGAAAAGATTGCGATTAAAACTCTTAATACAATTTGCTATTGTAAATAAGAAGTTAATCGAGAAGTCGAAGAAGTGAAGGAGCAGTTAGGAAGTTTTAAAGTACATAACCGCGTATTCGCTAAATCGCATACATATTAACATTGTGGAAGATTATGATGCAAGGAAAAAACGCTATTATGTAGGATTTATCATTATTAATTTTTAAACTACTATTAATATTATTAATATTATTATATTTTACTATGTGCAACATGAAAAGTTAAGAGTAGGTGAGCCCAGCTTGCTGAATGGTGCGATTGCACTAATTAATCGGACGATTTGCGTGGGATTTATCACTTTTTAACTTACTCTCTACGACAAGGATTATTTTATAAAATAGCTTATGTGCAAATACGATGTCATTATGTGAAAAGATATCAATTTATCTTTATCCTTTTGATTATCCTTGACGTATTGAACTAAAGAAACGCTCTGCGGTGCGGATTGCGATAGACTTCTATAATCACTCGAGATCGCTCTACATTAGAGTATAAATAAGAAAATCAGGACCAAATTTATAGCCGTGGTGGATTTAGCAATAATATAATATATTTTATCACATTTTAACTAATTATTTACACATTTATTATTACATTAAAATTATAGAAATTTTTGCAATATTTTGGAAGTGGTATAAAACAAATTTTGTAAATTTTTTAATTTATCAAACCATATTCATCTATTTAGAAGTAACAATTTCAGAATTTTCTAAAGAAAGGCGCTTAAGGCTTTCGAACGGAACATTTTTTAAATTTATATTTTTTTAAGAAAAAAATATGTATTTTGTACGAAGTGCATAAATTATTTATCGTGTATCTTATTATATTTGAAAAATTGTTTTATGCTATTCTTAGAATATAATGTGATAATTTCATCAATAAGTATTGCTAATTAAAATTTTAATTTTATGGATACCGCAACATTTATCCTCCACCCTTAAATTAGGTCCTGCACAGAAGTAAAAAGTTTCGAAGTAATAGTTAGCTGATATCGGGCGTATATGCGTCTGTTGAATAGAGCCGATTTATGCAAATGCGAAAAAAGTTGAATTTTCATATATAGATGAGAAATACACGACGTATTAACATTTCGACTGTTACGCCGTACGATTATTATAGATCTAGATGAGTTTACTACATATTCGGATATGCATGCGTGCAATAAGATTGACACGCTTCGTTCGAACGAAGTCGAACTGAACTACTTTATTACCAACGCGACGTTTTATCAAATCAGCTACGTTTTATTATCCACACATTTCGTCCTCCCCTCCTCCTTTCTTTCAGTCATGTGCCTAACAAATAAATATCGTGGGACATTTCATGCGAGGAAGAGAGGAATTGTTAGTCTTATAAAGCGTTCTACACCCTTTGAATAAAGACCATTCTATAATAGCGTAAATGTGGTTGTAAGTATTGTTGTAAAGTATTGTAAAGCACAGTTGTATGTATATCCATTTCTATTAATGTTAATTTTTATTCTTAGTTTTCTTATTCTTAAAACTAGAAAACAAAAAGAAAGGTAAACCGAGATTAAAGCTACTTTTATTGGTTTTCTTGTCACAATGTGAGTAATGTCACGAACCTTGGTTCGAATCTATATCACTATAAAACTCACGATCTTTTACAATATCATGGCATATACATATATGGGACAATGAGATTCGAAATTCGGGAACCAATTGCACTACTCTACTGAATTGTCATGCGTTGTCCTCCAGGTAATCTGTATTGATAGAAATAAATATACAACTGCACTTTACAATCACTCGTCACTATTTTTATGTTATAATAGAATCTGAGGGATCTAAGACTTACAGTTCCTATTGAAACAACACATCCTGGACCCTTTTGATGCCACGATTCTTTTATAATGATCTTTCGAGCGTCTTTAAAATCTTTGTGTTGCCTTGGATAACAGTTTCACGGAGAAAATTTAACATGCTCCATGATCGCTAACACAATCGATTATTTTGTTATTTCGATGTGTTATTTGAGATTAACGCCACTGTAACATTTTTTTCTTTTTTTCTTACAGATATATTTTACTCGCGTAAAACTCATTTGTGTATAATTCCTTTTTGTTTTGTCCTTATCATAACTAAATTTTACGTCGGATTCTATTGCTTTTGTATACGACGCTCTTGATCATGGCGCAACGTTATTGTTCCCACTGTGCAATGCGAACCAATGTATGTTTCTGTTGTATAGAGCACATTGCTTCCGCTAGTCCCTAAAGTTAAATAAATGCAAAACATACGAAAAAACTTACGACGTTATTACCTTTGTAGCATTAATTAGCAAATAACTTATATCCCACAATTTTTTTGTAAATCTGGAAAAAGTCCTTTCATTTCTTGTTTACTCATGGATGTTTATTGGTGTCGTTTTCCGAGAAAAGTAATTCGTCAAAATGGCTGAAAGACTGATGTTTAAAGAAACCATTGCAAAATATCAAACTGGAATGTTTTTAACTCGTTGCAGCATGCTGTAGAAAATTTATACGTTAAATCAGGGATAGAAGAACAGGGTGCAAGATTAATGCGAAATTACTTTCTCACGAAGGATCACGAAACCTTCCAGTATACTGGAAAGCGGCTCATATTGGTCCGATACTAATTCCGCCTTTTCGTTCGCGCACAGTAAGACTGGTGTAGTTTGTACATGACCACCGACAATGGATTTCGGATTACCTGCTTTCCCTACAATGTCCACGCTTTGACCGACTCTCACCGACACTGGTAGGTTCTGTAAAGAATTTTTTTTTAATGCTTAATATATTTATATATTTTTTATAAAAATAAATTATAATTAAAATATCTAAACTAAAAAAAAATTATACCTAAAATATCTATATACATTTTATATATATAATTGTAAAAATAATTTTACATATATAATTATTAGAACGAATTATATAAGATCTTATAGTTAATTTTTAATTTTGCGCACCTTAAGATTTTCATCTACGGTAACTAACCATCTTGGCTCCATTGCAATCGCCAAGCAGTATATTAAATAATGAGACTGAGATAATATAAGATTTCTGCAATCTAAACACGCAACGAGGACAACCATCAAACCAGCCAGAGCAGTGTAGTCTAAAACTTTCGAAGCGTATCGTAAAGGCGATAAAGACAAAGTACCCTGAAGAAGAAAATTTAATACATAAAAATACAATCGAAAAAATCAATAAGCTTTTCTTCTGTATAAAAAAAGCTGAACTGATTTGTCAGAGCAATTGTTTCTTTATTAATATCTTATTATTTATTTATTTACTGCACAGAAAAATAATTAGTATCAAATTAAAACTAATATTCTATTTATTGTGTCTTATACAAGCAAGATTATATATAAAATCTTTAAATATATTTGATAATGTTAAATTTCAGCAAAATATATTTTTAACAAAGACAATCTGTTTAAATCGAAAGACTAATGAAAAAAAGTTCTCGAACAGAATTGAACCTAATTTTTATGTAAGCATATTATTTGTTTAAGATTAAATTTTTTAAAGAACCATTTTTGCTTATATATGAGACAATGATCATTAAATTTTATATATTAGTTTTAATTTAGTGATCTTAATCTGTTTCTATTTAAACGTTTAATATGATAGCCGAACTTATCACCCTGACTTTATTTAGATCTTTACCTTGCCCAGGTGCACCAAACCCTGAGAAATGCGCACGAGGAACAGATGAGATGGATTTTTCGCGTGATAAGCTGCCAGTTGTCTCAACATCGTCGCTAATCGTGCATTATTGGTTCCAGCACCTACTAACCCGAGAGCGAAGATCGCATTCAGAGCGACATCGGCATCTTGGTCGTGGCTGTACTTATTCAATACGTCCAAGATTGCTGGGTCGGCATTTGACAGAGAGGATAATGCCAATGCGAGGGGCATAGCGCGTCGCGCTGGTGTTGGACCGTATCTTCCGACCTACATTTGTTAAACATCGTAATCATAGCGAGAATTATACAAGAACCGTTCTCACTATAGTTAAAGTCAACTATACTTTTAACTGACTCTTCCTTTTCGGTTCTATTACAAAAAGAAACAGACAGAATTAAATCGCAGTTGTATGAATGAACTATAGGAACTCATAAATGTTAATTAAGATGAATTGGTATTTAAATGTTTCTTTGTCTCCTCCCTCCAGTCTTAGATAAAAGCGTCCCCATAAATATTCATTGTGATTCATTGAGAAGTCATGCGAAGATTTATTTTCTCACCTGACCAAAGATTCTTGAGTTTTCTTTTCCCTCCCCGAGTCCAACTACACCTACTCCAAGGGATGCTATAGCTTGCGCAGTTCCAATATCCCTGAAATTAATAGGTCATTGATTAGCATTTTGGTCATAAATTAATTAGGTGGCATAAATTAATTAAATGTGCAGAAATATATTCAACAAAAAAATTAATTTTTTTCTTTAAACTACATTTAAAAATTTACGTTATTTATTTATTTTTATGTTCTATAGTACATTTATTATTTATTATAATATTATGTTCTATTTATAATATTATTTATTATAATAGCTTATTTAACATTATATACATATATACATATATACACATATGTATATTATATATCTCTTTACTTTTATTACTTAACACTTACTTCACAGATTCCTCAGATTGGCTGTCGTTTTTTTTATTCTTTTCTAACTTTTGTAATCTTGTTTGGTCACAGCAACTTGGTATCGGAGTACTCTGAGGTGTCGTTTTTATGCTTGTTATTTCTTCGATTACTTCCGAGCAAATCCTTAATAATTCTTGTACTATTAATACGTCGCCGGTTCCTGCGTACGCACAAATCTAACAGATTTGTTTTTATCAGATTCGATTACATGAACTTTTATGAAATACTTTTTGAGAAAGTTATGCAGTTTTAACAGAGACTTTTGCAGTTTTACTTGTAACATAGTTTGTGAAGCAAAGTTGTACGGTTCTGGCAAAGCTTCGAGTGCCGCGGATGGCGTTTCTATGGCATCCCGGGTTCCCATATAAATCATTCCCAAGGCTAATGATAGAAATCTGTATGAAAAAAAAAATATATATTCCTGTATATACACTCACGCATATAATATTGTAGATAACAATTACTTTTTATATTATCTATAAATATAACATAATTATATTATGCGGCACCTAGAATGCGTGATAACGAGTTCCTTCATAGATAATCCCAATAATTTCAACAGGATAGCTGAAGATACATCGGAGTCCCCTGAACCAACATTCACAAGGCCCAAGGAGATGGCAATCAGCGACAACACTTGAATATTATCTTAAAAATTTATAGTGATATGGCATTTAATTATTTTTTGTCTTTTGTTTAGCAAAGAATTTTAATTTAAAAATAAAAAATTATATAAATTTAAAATAAATATGACAAAAAATAAATTATATAATTTAAGATATTTAAATTATCTTAAATTTTTTTAGATTTAATTTTTATCATCGAAAAAAGAGTTAATTGCTTACTTTATTTATGAGTGAAATATTTGAAATAAGAAGATTAAGATTATATACACCAAATATAATATTATTATAATATACATGTCTTTAACAATTCTTACTTTGTTCATCGGCTAAAGCTCCTGAAAGAAGTTCAGTGACGTCTTTTCTTCTGGAACCGGCATAAGCCAGAGCTAATCCCATGATGGCTCCTATGCGAAGGATCTGGCTGCTCGACTTAACGTATTCACTGAGAAGCGCCAAAGCCGGGTCACATTCATTACGAATTCCGCAATTCACCAGTCCGATCGCTAGCAAGGCGCCAGATTTCACGTAGTCTTCGTTCGTGTAAAGATACCTAAATAAAAATACCTAAGTGGTGAACAGAGCCATCAATAAGCAAAATTAAAAAGGTAAATTAATCACAGGTCTTTCTCAGTTCTATAGTAATAATTTATTATTATCTTATTATATCTTTTTTCCCAAGTAATATTTTTAACTCGCGTTTTCTTATTTGAAATGTATACGAACTTGTCAATAGGAATTAATCCGCCGTCGACGTCCCACATGTGTATCAGGCCTAGAGAAGCGGTTGCTGACAACATTCCGTGTTCCTGAAACACCGCATGTTTTTATTTTATAGTGATTTCATCATGACAATATTCGGTGCTCCATTGATAAATAATTCTGTTTAACTAATCAGAAGATATATTTAATATTCAGATATATATCTCAATTTTTTATCTTATAAAGTGATGAATAATAGTTTAATTTCATATTATACAAAATATAAAAGCTAAATATATAATTATTTGATATTATAATTTGAAACAGTTAATTAAGATAATCTTCGCAAATTATGGGAGGAAGAATTAAACCTTATTTTTATACACCCAACAGTCCGACGTGTTTGCCATTAGCTTGTCTTGGCCGAAACCCGCATGCATGAAACCGGAAACGAAGCTCGCCGCTAAATTCGCCCTAGCCGAATCGTGCTCTATTTGTTTAAATCCACCTAGGAGCCAGCTTTTGTAAATATCTTCCGGGAGTTTTGGCTCAAGTATGTCAAGTTCTCTAGCAAGAATTTGAAAGTGGGTATTCACGTGGCCATTGCTGAGAATCGCTTCGATATCTTTGGCGTCGTCTCCATGATACTCCGTTCTCAGAGGTTGATCCTATTTGAAAAATAGGACAATATTTTATTGTAAATTTATTTTGCAAAGTTGTATAAATTTCTTCTAATCTTCGAAATAAAAAAGTTGGCTCTACAATTGTGCGATTTTATTTCTTTTTTACTTGACTCTGTTCGTTTTAATATCTTGCAAAAAGCAATTAAAAGATGCAGTCGTTATTAGATTAAAAGAAAGAATCTGATATCTTTGTAAATTATATGACTGTGTACTATTTAATTTATTTGGATTATATTTACATATTCTTGTAAAATTAGTTAGGTTGTAAATTTCAGAATACTCTTAACATTGACTTGTACGCGTTGCTTTGCTTCTCTATTGTGAAAATGCTATGCAGATATTATGCAAGGAATTACTTGCAGACGGGCGAGGATAAAGGCCAGTTGACTTCTCGTCAAAGAGTCGGGGCAAGCGGTGAAGCACTTGAAAACAAGTTCCGAATTTGCAAGTTGCAGCGCTACCAAAATTGCTCTTGTATACTCGTTAAACTTCAGATATTGCTCCGTTGCAAATTCTAATATCTGTCTTCTTTCCATATCCTCGCTGAAAAACACGTACGTACAATTTAACAGTAATAAATCAACGATGCAAACACACAAAGTGGATTACATCGTTTATTGAAAGTGTAACACAGAATTTTCCAAACTTTTTATGTAGATTGTAACCCATTTTTTTAAGCGGTAAACATTTGCGACCAATGTAGCTTTAAGAGATATAAGAAAGGAGGAGAGCAGAAGTAATTTTATTATTTTTCACTTTATTGTTTTACTTTATTCTTTCTACTTTTTAATTTTTTTATTAAATATATTTATAAATTTATAATATTTACACATAATAATTTTACAAATCTATTTCTCAAATTTGTGCGTGTGTGTGTTTTTAATTACAGCAAATATCGTCTAGTTGTATTACCTGTAGGCTGCGCAGCTAATTAAATAGTGACACACTCGTGCAAAGTTTGTAGGCTCCAAATATTCTTCGAGAAAATTCAGCTCATCAATCTCCAAGCACAAATCGCACGCTTGTATTTCCGCATTGTGTCTCATATCAAATGCAAGGATGCTTTTGATTAACGGCGTAAGGCGCTTTCTAATACGAGAAATTATACTATTATTTAAAGTAAATTATTTTACGTTGTTTTTATTCTTTCTTGATGAAGAATAGTATTCTTCTTCACACGATAACATTTTATTGATGACTATTTAAGTATTGTAAGATATTTTGAATAAGAATCAAAGATAAATAGTAGACTAATCTTATATTAAAATAAGTATTTTTTAAGTGTTCACATCATTTTGTTTATACTCTGCATATGACTGATTATTAGGAACAAATAAACTGAAATGTTATCTAAGTTTGCGACAAAATATTATAAAATGTTTATGTTTATTATAAAATCATGTTATTATAAAACGTTTATATTTATTAATGTCATTGATTTTTTAAATTAATAATTTATATTTTACTTAATTTCAAGCTCTTCCTTAATCGGCGCATTCGTCCATTCATCAACGATCTCTGTCTCGAGTTGTCTCACGTATTCGTGGCCCCATTCTCCAGGATTATCCACAGCTCCTTTAATACAAAAATCCAGACAGTCTCTGGATCCCGGAGTAGCTCCAGCGAGAGCGAGTACACTTAACATTTCTGCAAAGCGTATTTTTGCCTCTTCCCTCTTGAGTCCTCCATATATGCCCCGCAAAGTCGGATAAAAGTTTCTCAAGTATTTGAGAGGTTTTGGAACGGAAGTCATCGAAGTTGTGGACGTACGTATCAGCATTCTCAGGTGATTTAACGACAGTAACATAGCTGTCTCATCTTTACCCTGATGGCAAATTTACATGCAGCATAAGCAATCCAATTTTCCTTTGAGAAAGATAAGTTCTTTAAATTATCAGAAGATAAAAAATAAATTCTTAAGCCATTTTTCAATGATTTGGTTTTTTTGAGTATAGAAGGCATGGAATTACCAAAATTTATTTACTTTTAATACGTCGACTGCTTGTAGCAATTCTTCCTGTAATCTCTTATCTTCTTCATTCTTTATATCGAAAAATGAAGTAAAATGTTGGTACATAATAATAAACATTGATTGACATTTAAGTTAATTTATATTTTTTTAAATTGACGTTTTAATAGATTTTGCAATTTTGTAGTTCATGTTTATATGCCATACCATATCACTTTCTTTATCTTGATTGCGTTTATTCATCGTATTTAAAAAGTATTCTTGTTACTATATATTTTGTTACGATTCAATAACGTTGAACGTACGTTGAACGATTCAAAGCTTTAATTAATATGTTGTCAAATAAATTTTTCTACCCGTCATATGCAGCGAACAGCTTTTGTTTTGTTATTTTCCGGAAACCAATAACATATGTGGCAACGATTATTTATTTAAAGCTTGTATTCATAGTTGCATTTCTGCTCAAGGATAAATCTAGTTTCGAGACGTAATATGATCCAATAAATGGATTCTGAAAATTACTTCTTTATTTATGACATATTTGTTGTAATAATTGCGACACGAATAAAAAATTAAGATGTTTGAACCACAAATCTGCTCGTAACTTATATATAAATATAAAATGAGTTATAATTATTATTTATAGAAATCTGATCTTGGGGTCGATTCTAAAATGAAGAAAACAAAATATTTTTCAAACAAATGTTTATTGTAATAAAATTAATTTTTATTCTTTATTGATATTTTACAGAGTATATTAACACCCATAAAAAATAATTGTCAGTGAAATTGATTTGGAAAAATGGAAGGAAAGAAAATTAATTAATAAGTTGCAATTTTATGACAAACAATCAATGATAAATTTCCTTTCCTTCTATTTTTCTAATATGACTATGTAAATTATAAATTATTTATTAAAATCTTATTTGTTGATTAACATGCAATCTGCAACGTGTATTTACCAATAGAATCACTTTCATATAATTACAATTTTATAATTTTGTTTACTAAAATAAATTTTGCAGCAATATTACAAAAATAGATGTGGAATTATTTTTTATAAAATATTTTGTTTCAATTTTTAATAATATATTTAAGTAATATTAAATTAAAATATTTGTTATATTTTTTTATAAGTTATTGTATTAATAAAACAAAATGTATATCACATTTAAATGTAGTACTTACTACTTAATTAAAATATAATAATATAAAAATAAGAAACACAAATAATATTTAAAAAATAATATATACAATATTACTAATAAATAATATAATTTAGAAAATTAACCTGAATCACAACTAATAGCACAGTGTTCGAATTTTATTTCTAAACCACTTTTGTTTAATTATCATATAATGGTTTATGTTATATAAAAATAAAATTATATAAAATAATATAATAATTATGTTTTATAAATAATTAAATATACCAACGACGCCTTTACTGTCAATATTTAATTAACAATATTGTCTAATATTAAAAATAATAATATTGTCTTGTACTTCTTTTTTGCACCTTTTTGACATCTTTAACGCATTTATTAATAATATTAACAATTTCCAATTTCATCAATTGTCAATATAAAATTTTTTTTAGACATTGGTATCTTTAGCGTCGTCATTAATTATTTTTTTATGCAAATATATAAAATGACTAGTTTTTCATCCGTGAACGAGGAATACATTGCAAAATTAATTTTTTTGTGTCAAAATAGTATTATAAATCCGAGCGAATTTATGAATGTGCATGACGTTTATTATATATAAACAAACAATTGCAATTATGCCATGTTAGGTTTTATGTAAGAATATTTGAAAGACAATTAAATATTTATAGTTTATGTAGAAAAAGTTATTCCTGCATGCAGTAAAATTCTAAGTAAACACTTCTTTTTCATGTACTCCTCCACTTCTTCGTTTCTCTGCATAAAATGTCTTATTCAAAAATAGTGTTTCGCATTCACAAGATTTTATCGTGTATTCTGCTTTGCAAAAATCTCGGATTGGATCGTGGCCAATACTTTTCAGTACGATATTGAAAATAGAACCATGAAATTTTGTATGCCTCTGAATCCGATAACAATTAGCAGAAAGAGTGAATCTTTTTTAATGCGAAGGTTTGTATTTATTTGAATGTTTCTTATTGCGATTGAATGCAAAGAATTCAGACGATATTCAGAAGATATTTAATTGAATATTATCTTTTGAATAACTTCTGAATTCTTCTGAATTCTGCTTTTTGACAGAATGTCAAATTTTTTAATACTTTTCAATCTGACGTTTTATACAGGGCCTGTTCTCGACATCTGTAGTCAAAGTCACTCCACTAAGTTCGTCCTGAATTTGCTGAAGAGTCTTGCCTTTTGTTTCGGGCAGGATGAATATCGTGAAAAAGATACTGAGAAAACAAAATACTCCGCACGTCCAAAACATCACGTATTTGCCGAACGCTTCGTCAATGTTGGTAGAAAACTTGGTGATAAGGAAGCCCAGGAACCAACAGAAGGAAACTGTTATAGCAGAAGCCTTAGTCTTGACGTTCGAAGCGAACAATTCGCCCATCATTGCCCATACAACCGGGCCCCAGCCTAAACAGTACGTGGCGATGAAGATGACGAGCGCGACTACCGGCAACCAGGATATCTGCTCTATTGTGTCATCTGCATGCTGTGCGTCTTTCAAGTAGAAGTATAAACCCAGAGCACACTGCAAACAAATGTTCGGTTACATGACAAGCACGTAAAAGTTCTGAAGTAAAAGGCACAGATTGAAAACATTTTGTTTTTATGTTAAAATTAGTCTTTGTTAACGTTTTTGTATTAAGTTTTTATACAATAATTTAATATAATAATTTAATGTAATTGTGCCAATTTAATATCCAATATTTTTGTAGGAGGGAGTTGGCGAATGCGTATTTAAATTATTTTTTATATAGCTTAGATATATATACATATATATATAAAGTTTTAATGTTATTAGTAATTATTTTTGTAAAAGTACATAAGTCAACACATATCAAAGTCAAAGAAGAATTTGATTTCTCATTATTAAATTAAGTTATATTCCAAAATCAAATTAAACTACTTTTTAAAAAACTTTTAAAAATTTTTTGTAATAGATAGATAGTTTATTAATTTTAGATTAAATTTAAAAATAGAGACTTACTAAACTGATTGTCTCGCCGATGCCGGAGAAAATGAGAAGTATTCTTCTACCTGACCAGTCAACAATTACAGATGTTACCGCTGATGCTAATACATGCACAATTGCGATGATAATCGACGCTTGTTCACTAGGAACATTACCTCCAGCAGCTAAAAAGATACTGTGCATATACATTAGTACTAGGGCAATACCACTCAACTGCTGAAAGAAAATTAAAGCACATGCGTAGGTCAGCGCCTTTAAGTTCGCCTTTACTTTGAACAGAATTGAGATGCTAACTTGATTCTTATAAGCCTCGTCGAGTGTCATCTGAAAAATTGAAAGTCACACATATTAAACGAGATTAACTAAACTATAAAAAAAAAATTGTAAGAAATTGCCCAGAATATTGAAAAAATGAAACAATAAAATAATAAAAAGAGCAAGTTGATCACTAGAAGACAAAGTTTTAATTAACAATAAATATTTGCTGTCCACTTACAACTTATAAATTTCTAATTTCTCAATATTTTTAACGTTAATTATTTTTGTAATTATATTATATTTTGCGTCTGTTTCAACACTGATGCAGAGCTTCTTGTTTAATAGCCATACGATTGAAAGGCACCTGGCGGTTTCGCGAGATTCTGCATTGTAGGAAGAAATGTTTTTGCTGGTCATAATTTTCCCTTGACCATTATCGTTTAGGATTAAGGAATAGTCCTTATCTCGTTTAACGCAATCTGACTGGCAATATATATTCGGAGATGCACTTGGCAATGATTGAGTACCTAACAATGCAGGTAGCATTAGCGATTGTCTTATTCCTCGAGCGATTTGTCGAGAAATCAACGAAACCATAAACGTTCGCGAATGAAATTAGCAATTTTTATTGAAACAATTTATACCGACAGTATGTTTTCTTGATAGATTGTCAGGAAAAAACATTTTTTAATAAAAATCTTAAAAATTAAGTTTCTTATAAAGTTGAATTTTGGCGATTTGTAAATTTCTTAACAAAGAATTAATCAAAAGTCAACTAATCTTCGATTGTTGAATACAAAAATTTTAAGATTCTGGGATCTTTTTTAGAGATATAATTTTATAAGGGGAAATTGCTAACTTACTTGTATTTCGTCGAGTTCTTTCTGGACAGCCGCTTCAGATTTGCTTCGAAGCTTTACTAGAGATGCAATCGCCTCGTCTCTGTGACCCTTGCTGAGAAGAAAGTATGGAGACTCTGGCATTGTCATGAAGCAGATGAAGAAAACTATCGGCACAATGCCGCAGAGAATCCAAAAGACCGTGTAGCTAACATACGGTCCAATAGCATAAGAATATAACATACCAATTGTGATATAAAGCTGAAGAAAAGAACCTAACATTCCTCTGATAGAAGTCTGAAAAAATGTAACAATAATAATGTAAGTTTATTATTACATAATAAACAATTCAATAATTTTTAAACATTAAAAAACGATACAAGAATAATAATAAAGTAATTTTATTTATTCCAATTATAAATCTTGAGAAGTAAAATAAATTTTTTTTTAATTTAGAAAATTTACCCAAAAAATGTTATGTTATAAATAAAATAACTTAATAAATAAATAATTAGTATAAAAATTATATATATTAAATTAAAGTAAAGGAAGGTTACCACAATACTGTAACATATTTTGTTTTTAAATTATATTTTTAAAAAAGCTAAAAATAAAGTTTAAAAAATAAAACTTAGGACTTGTTTTATTTTAGAAAACATGTAGCAGTTTTTATAATATTGTTTTGTTTAATTATTAATGTTTTTTGTAATATAACTAAAATGAGTGTGGGCCTTAGAATACAGTTTAAAAGATATTGGTATTAGCAACTCTCCTTTGTTAATTAATTATTTATTAAACGAAAAATAGAAAAAAAACGGAAAAATTCTGTGTATAAATTTGATTATATCATTCTTATAAGCAAAATAAACTTACCTCAGCAATTTCACCACAATACATCGGAAGTATTGTAAATGAGATACTTTGAGCCATTCCAAATATAAATCGTGCGACATAAAGCTGAATAATGTTACTTGCAGTGCCGACAAGTATCCACCCAATTAAAAACGGCACTGCACAAAATAGCAAGGTTCTTTTACGGCCAAATCTGTAGAAATTTGAAAAAAAATATTTTGCGTCTTTAGCTTAGTTACAAAATATTTGAATCTGATCGGGTTTTATTTCTTCTCAAAGATTCTCAACAAGCTGTCATTACTTGTCGTCATTTTAACAATCCAAAAGGTCAAATAATCGAAAAACTTGAAGTCTATTATTATTTTAACTTTAACATCAAAATGACAAATATGATTAGTTTGCCCATCTGGTTAACTCTATTCTCTAATTGTCAATTTGTAGTCTTGAAAAGTAAAACGTATTATTAAATTGCTTGAAAAACTTGTAAGATTAAACAGATAATTTGTACACTACTTTTCTCCGAGATATCCTGCTATGAAACTGCCAGGAATAGCACCGATGGCCAATAGAGATCCTATCCAAGAACTCTGCTCGCTGGTGATCGGCGACCCGAAAGGTCCATAACCATCACCCTTCTCCAAGTTAGCAACGACCGGACTCGTCCATCCTCCCGTGGAACCAACCGCGAATGCAGATAAACCAGCTGTGGTTGTACAAAATTCCAAGATGTAAAATAAAAAATTTCACGATACATTTTAAAACTGTACTCAGAGATAAGATAATTTTAAACATATTAAGATAATATAAGTGCTAAAGATTAAAATAATTGCATATTTCAGGAAACGTGGTGAGAGTTCAATGCCTGTGCTTCCGGAGCAATGATTGGTGCACGTTTAAAGTTTAAAAAATATAGATGTAAACTGCAGCGGACAAAAAATGTCCAGACTGGACAAACTTTCTAACTCACAAGATTTTGATAAAAAAATATTATCGATTTTATTCCATTGCATATTTGCAAAATTGAGCAATAAATTTTTATTTTATAAAGTTCGTATGATAAGGAACATTTATACGTATTTCATGTTGTGAGTTTATACTTATAATCAGTATACCAATATACCAGTTATATCAATATACAATTAGTAAGTATAATCAGAATATCATCTAACAATATTCTATTATTTCTTTTATTAAACGTGACATTTCAATTTATGCTTTGTATCAGGTAGAAGAGACGAATTTACATTTGTATACTCGGAAAAATTCTTCGTGTTTACAAATAGCACATTATTATTTGACGATATTTTTGTATTAATACAAAATGTGATCACGAATAATAAGAGAAAGATAACGCGATGCCTCGATACAAGGATAAATTGAAATACGCGTTTGTCAATTAAATTATGATTTTGTTACAAGGTTTATACAAAAAAATAGATGAAGCGATTGTTTTAACGATATGCGCCGCGGAAATATTGCATTTACGTAATTCTTCAATCCGAACTAAATTACCTTTTTTAAAAAAAAGTAAAAAAAAGGCGCCAAGTGTATGTATTTATGTGTGTAAAAATTATTTTCTGCAATAGGCTGACAATTGCAGAAAATATCGAATTTTTACAATACACAGAGTGTTGCAGAAAATATCGAATTTTTACAATACACAGAGCATTGTAAAAATTATTTTCTGCAATAGGCTGACAATTGCAGAAAATATCGATTTTTTACAATACACAGAGCATTGTAAAAATTATTTTCTGCAATAGGCTGACAATTGCAGAAAATATCGAATTTTTACAATACACAGAGTGTTGCAGAAAATATCGAATTTTTACAATACACAGAGCATTGTAAAAATTATTTTCTGCAATAGGCTGACAATTGCAGAAAATATCGAATTTTTACAATACACAGAGCATTGTAAAAATTATTTTCTGCAATAGGCTGACAATTGCAGAAAATATCGAATTTTTACAATACACAGAGCATTGTAAAAATTATTTTCTGCAATAGGCTGACAATTGCAGAAAATATCGAATTTTTACAATACACAGAGCATTGTAAAAGTTATTTTCTGCAATAGGCGGACAATTGCAGAAAATATCGAATTTTTACAATACACAGAGTGTTGTAAAAAATAATTAATGCAATAGACTGACAATTGCAGAAAATATCGAATTTTTACAATACACAGAGCATTGTAAAAATTATTTTCTGCAGCATTTTTATGGAAAGAGATATTCTTGGTGGAGCTTGACAACAACAAATCTGTCACATGAAAAGCAACAAGTTTCTATTTTATCCAGTTTTATTAGCGTTCCTTGTTATTGGAAATTATTAAAAAATATTAAAATTACAAACGTAATAATTAGTATAAACGCGATTATAAAGCATTTACATTTCTTGTGGCATACGGCTTGTGGGATCTAGACGATCATTAACATTATATGCAAAAGCACACAGAATTGTAAAAAAAACAACTGTATTGTATTACTTTTACTTACCTTACAGTAAGGTAAGTAAAAGTTGTGTTTATAATAATGTCGTGTTTATAATAATGAATTAAATTACGATCATATTAATTAATGTCGGATGGCTAAAATATTTACTTGCAAGCAAAAACATTAGAACATGAATCATATTTATTGAGAAAATTATAACTGTTTTCAAATGATTTAACGTGGGATTGTTCAATTATATTTTAACACAATCCGGATAACACTTATATCTAAAAAACATTTTAAAGTTATAAAACAATGTTCAAAGGTGTCATAAATTCAGATACAAAATGTGTTAAAGATATTATAAAAATGTTTTTCTGACAGTAAATTCTTTTTAAGTCTTAAGAATTTTAAACGTTTTATAAGACGTATTCTCTGAAAAATGCACAGTCAATTTATGCGCATTTTAGGATCTCTAAGGCCTCACTCTAATGTTCCTTTTTGCAAGTAAAATACGAAGAAAATGGGATCTTTTGCAGAGATATATAATAATCTTAAATGAGGGTTATCACTACATTTCCTGTTAGCTTCTTCTTGCACAATAGTATGCAATTGTCGAGTTATTAGTTTTGATTGACTAGTTGAGATTAGTAAATTATTCTATCTGACTGCACTTCACATATAGTGATAGCGATTATCATGGCGCAATAAATTCATGCCAAATGTTAACGCAAATATATAGATCTATATACAGATACACGCGCAAAGATATCGCTTTGCAGTGTAAAGCATGATTACACTACGAGGTAACGTGAAGAGGGGATAGTTTGGCACGTGATGTTTGATTTTCGATTATAAAAATCATTGATAATTGTTCTTTTGCAACCATATCATCGATTATGGTATACAGTTATGACCATGCAATTATCGAATGATTTGACGTTTCTCTTATCGTTTTTAATTAAATTAATTGTTAAATGCGATAATATTTATCTTGTAATTTTAGATTACGTTACAAATCTATATATAGTTGTAGTGTACTTGTATATATAGATACAAATATAAAAATAATTTTGTTGAACTGTCAATCTGCTTGTCTCACGAATGTCATGAAGTTCCTTACTATTCATCATGTTCGGGCATTTTACACATATATATGTATTTTATTATATTGATAGTAATGATAATAATAATAATAAACTGATGATTCTCACACGAAGCCTTATCTATGTTGACGATCCAACAAAATTATTTTCAGATTTATATCTAGCTAAATTTTTAGAAACTTTAGCAAAATTATTTTTTCCGTATAATTTTAAGATTTAGATTAAGATTTAGTGCAATATAAACAAGAATTAAGAATAAAAATATAGAAAACTGAGATTATAGTAGGTTGTAAAATTAAAAGTTATTAGAGTTGTAAAGTTAGAATTGTAAATAAATAATATAGAAATTTAGGTTTTATAATTAATAATCTATCTTTTTTACATAGAAATAGAAATAAAAATATCATTTATCAAACAATTAAAGCTGTTTTTTTGAACTTTGAAATAATTACATTTGACGCGTGGAAAGATAATAGGAAAATAATGAAAATACGTGACATTTTTACATAAATTAAGTTAATATATTAGTAAAAAAAGTCCACTAACTTATACTTATCTCATTTAGCAAATAGATAATTTGAAATAATTAAAAAAATGCTTTTAATTTTTATAATTAATAAAGTTGAATTGTTTTGAACAAAAGAAATAGACTCTAAGAAACTCAAAGCTCGTTAAAAAATATCTTTTTATAAATTAATTTGATTCTACTCCTTTTCTTCTAGGATTTAATCCTTTATTGATGGATGAGGACTAACCTGTCGCGGCGGCCAGAAACTGTACGTGCTTGGAACCTGCTTTTGTCATGTTTATTAAGTAACAATTACCAACGGTGCGCAATAATGTCTTGCCGTGTATATTTAAATCTATCAATCCCTGGCCGAAGGTGCATCACACATCACCGAAACCAAACTCACTAACCTAAGACTATGGATATAGTCTTTATAAGAATGCCCTTCTACCTCTTCGTTGTCAGGAGTGGGGATCATTTTCTCTCTGTCTCACTTTCTCGTTCGGCTTTCTCTGATCTGTCACTACATTTCTCTTCTACTTCTTTCTCTTATCATTTATCGCGTAAAATCATAATCTCGATGGTACGGATATGACGACCGATGCGGTAATATCAAGCAAAATACTTTTCTATCCCGTGTTTGGTTTTGCGGTACTGATTAATGTATACGTATTTCTGTATCAATCCCACCTATCTTATGTTGTGAAACATGTCATGTCGGTCAGTATTTGTTGAGAATATTGTTTCGGTTTTCTCGCCTTTTTTCTTCTGATTAATCTTAAAAATATAGTAATTTTAATTAAAATTAGTAAAATTAATAATTTTGAGGTAAATTAAAAGAAAATAAATTTTTTGTTGTATCTTGTTTTTTATAAAAATTACAACAAATAGAATCACTCCATTAATTGCTGGACAGTTATTTAGTGACAATTTAAGAAAATTATTAAAATAATAAGATTTTAAAATAATAAATTGCAAATTAATTAATATTTTTCTGATCTAATTTTTATAGATTTTAAAAAATATCACTTTTTATTTTATTAATGATTTTATTGACTAGTGGTATACACATACAATACACAGTAATTCTATATACATTATTTTATTAATTATTATATACATATAATTAATTTATAATTGCAGATAATAATTATATATATAAAAATAGATTATTATGCGTTAAAGTATATATAACAAAGCTAGAAATATTTGAGGCAGCAGATATATTGTCTTTAAAAAAATTGTCATTTTTTAATTTGATATGCCATTCATCAAAATTTGTTTTAGTGCATAAGAAAGGTAAAAAGAATATTATATATAAATATTGTTAATTATTTATTAATATATTACAGCGCTTTTTACACTTTGTAAAAGATTATTTTAATATACATCTAGTCAACATATCTAACACTATAAATTGTTTACAAAATTTTTATTAGTTGAACAACACGTGCAACCAGTATGAATTTGTTAATTTTTATAAAATTAAAATTTTTCATATCGTGAATTAGTCAATATAAATTTTGGAAGCGAAAACAGATACAATTACTTTTATAAAATTTTATATTAAAATTTTTAATAGTGTACATTAAAATATCGTCTAATCTCTTCAAAATGTCGCAAAATCGGATCATGTTTAGCGTACATACACTGTTCGTCAGAATAATCGGACATGAACGTTTCCTCTTTACCTCTTTATTCCCTTCTTGACATCTGTAATCTCAGTCATTCCACTAAGTTCATCCTGGATTTGTTGAAGTGTCTTGCCTTTCGTTTCGGGCAGAAAGAACACCGTGAAAAGGATACTGAGAAAGCAGAATACTCCAAATGTCCAAAATATTGTGTACTTGCCAAACGCTTCGTCAATGTTGCTAGAAAATTTGACGGTGATAAAACTTAACGACCAGAGGAGAGAAATCGATATAGCGGAAGCCTTAGCCTTGACGTTCGAGGCGAACATTTCGCCTATCATCGCCCATGTAACCGGCCCCCAACCTATGCAATACATGGCGACGAAGATGATGAGCGCGACTAACGGTAACCAGGATATTTGCTCTACTATGTCGTCTGCATGTTGCACGTCCTTCAAATAGAAGTACAAACCCAGGGTACACTGCAAATAAATGTCTAATCATACGACAAGCACGTAATAAAAGTTTATTGAATTAAATTACATCTCAAAGTTAAAACCAACTATTTCTATTTTTTTGACTTTTTATTAACTTTAGTATTTTTTTGTAACGGGTAAGTTGATTAATTCGCAATTAAATTTAAAAATTAAAAAAACTCACCAAGCTAATTGTTTCGCCGATGCCAGAGAAAATTAGGAGAGTTCTTCTACCTGACCAATCGATAATTACGGGTGTCATCGCTGACGCTAACAGGCGCACAATTGCGATAATAATCGGTGCTTGTTTACTAGAGATACTACCCCCGGCAGCTTCGAAAATACTTTGATTATACAATAGAATTATGTTGATACCAGTAAACTGCTGGAAGGTAACTAAGGTACACGTGTAGATCAACGCCTTAAAGTTCGCTTTCACTTTGAACAGGACTGAGATACTAATTTGATTCTTGTAATTCTCGTCGAGTATGACCTGAAAAATTGGAAACGATACTTATTAAGCAACATTTATGTTTAACTAATAATAAATTATCAAAAATTTGCCCAGAATATTATAAAACAATGGTATATAATAAAAAGTATAAGTCACCACTAAAAGATAAAGTTAACAATAAATATTTTCTCCATTTCCAACTTGTAAACTTTCAGTTTCTTAATATTTTTAATTATTCTTCCAATTAGATTGTATTTTGTGGCTGTTTTAACATTGAAGCTAGGTCTTTTTTCCGTTTAACATGACAAATACCTGGCAATTTTTGCTAGAGCTTTTATTGTAAAAAAAAATGTTTTTCGAAAGCATGTCAATCCTTTGTGACTGTTCCTCATTATCATTTAGAATCAAAGAAATAATCTTTACCGCGATCGTGCTTGTTTAATGCGCCTTTTAATAAATAATATACATTTGAACACAAGGGCATCCGCAAGATTTTTTCAATAGGGTATTCATGAAGTATTTCTTCTTGCTCTCTCTGCGAATGTCCTTGCCATCGCCGATCGCGTATGTTATCATTTTCCAGAGGAAGACAAAAACCCTTAATTACCTTCCTACGGACGTATGTTCGAACATACACTTAGCAATGATCAAGTATGCGCTCGTAGCGGTGCACTTAGTATTAATGATTTCTTTGTCTCTTGAACCATTTGCCAGAAAATCAACAAAGAGATATATGTTTGCGAATAAAATTAGCAATTTTTATTAAAACATTTTATACAGACAGTATATTTTTCTGACAAATCTGTTTGAAGAAAAATTCTTTTTTCTTTATGAAAAAACTCGAGTTTGATTACCTCGACAGTTTGTAAATTTCTTAACAAAGAATTAACAAGAAGTTAATTAATTTTCGATTCGAGTATTGATCTTAAGAATCTTAAAATTTTGGAGTTTGTATTAAAGCATGTGAGAGAAAATTGTTGGCCTACTTGTATTTCATCGGCTTCCCCCTGGGCAACTGCTTTGGATTTGCCTCGGAGCTTTGCTAGAGAAGCGACTGCCTCATCTCTGCGCCCATTGCTGAGAAGGTAGTATGGAGACTCGGGCATCATCATGAAGCAAACGAAGAAAATCACTGGCAGGATGCCACAGACAATACAAAAAATTGTGTAGCTGACAAACGGTCCAATAGCGTAAGCATATAGCCCACCAATTGCATTAGAGGGCTCAATAAAAGAGCCTAAAGTTCCTCTGATAGAAGTCTGAAAAGATGTAAGAATAGTTATATGTAAATTTGCTACTATATAATAAACAATTTAATAATCTTGAAATATTACTTAACGAAACAAAGATAATAAAATTGGAATTTACTCCAATCATACATCTTGATGGATAGGTAAACCTTCAGAAAATTTTTAGTAAAAAAGATATTATAAATAACATCTTAAAATGGAAAAATATAAATAAACAAATGGTATAATAATTATATACGTATTAAATTCAAGTATAAAAAGCTTGCCAATATTATAGTGCACCAATTTGTTTTTGTTTATATTTCTTAAAATAAAAACTAAAAGTAAAATTTTGAAAACATTAAAACTAAAATGTATCTTCTATTAGATAGTATATATTGGGTTTTATAATATTGTTTTGTTTAGTAATAGTAATTAACGTTTTTTGTAATAAAACTGAAATAAACTATCTAAAAAATTGGACCTTAATCTCTCCAGAACTGGAAACTTAACATTTTCCGTAGTTCAACATACTGACAAGGATAAAAATGTTCTAGCTTTAAAACTAAAAACTCGTCCGTAGAAGAGGCGGTCCTTTAAAGATTGTAAGTAATAGTATTGATAGTATTGATAGTAATAATAGAATTTAGATTTCTTTCCAAAGTAGAAGAATTAATTATGAAGTAAGAGATAATTTATCAATAATTGACAATTACTGATTAATCTTTTAATTATTGATTAATTTTTAATTAATAATTGATGATCTTTTAATTCTGAAATGTGAAGAATATGTTTTTCAAAGATTTTTTTACATTAAAAAAGCCATGATTGTATAAACTGGTTTTTTGCTTTTTTCACAGATTTCTTTATTAGTATTAATATATAATAAAACAGATTTCTTTATTAGTATTAATATATAATAGTAATATCAATATAATAATGTTTGGTTTTTAAGAAATAAAAAAGTTTGATTTTAAACGACTTATGTCGAAGTTTCGGACTTTCATCTATTAAGTAATTAATTATTTCTTAAACAAAAAACAAAACGAAAAGTTAAAAAATTTTGTATAAATAATTGTACATCTTTTACATGTAAAATAAATTTACCTCAGCAATTTCGCCACAGTACATGGGGTAGATCATAAATGGGATAGACTTAGCCAATCCAAGTATAAACCGCGCGGCATAAAGCTGATCAACGTGATTTGCAGTGGCAAGAAGTATCCATCCAATTGAAAACGGCACTGTACAAAACAGCAACGTTCTTTTACGGCCCCATCTGTAGAAATTCGATGGAAAAAGTCAGTTTTGTACTTAAATTGGTTATCAAATATTTAAATCTAATCGTGTTTTATTTCTTTGTGAAGATTTTAAGATACTCCTATAAAAATGTAATAAACAATATTAAATTGGTAAGTAATTATTACTTATTTTGAGTATTAAAAGTATTAACAGAAAAACTTTTCATACTAAAAATAAGTATTACTGACAAATTTAATACTGACTAATATTAAATTTTTATAAGAGCAGCAAGCTGTCGTTCTCATTATTTTTATAGCCCAAAAGATCGAAAGATTTAAATTTTATTATAATTTTAACTTTTACGTTAAAATGACAAATAACGCTATCTTGTTTACCTGATTAATTTGTTTCTCTAATTGTCAACTGATTTTAAGAAATAGTGTAGATACTTAAATCTTTGCATTCCAAAACTTGTACGTGTAATTAAACGACTAATTTTGTATGCCACCTGTCTCCGAGGTATCCTGCTATGAAGCTACCAGGAATAGAAGCAAGGGATACCAGAGATGCTATCCAAGAACTCTGATCGCTGCTAATTGGTGATCCCAAAGGTCCGTCACCGTTCATTAATTTAGGAAGAACCGGACTCGTCCATGTCATCATGGCACCAGCCGCAAATACAGATAAACTGGCTGTATAAAATTTTAGAAGTGTACAAATGGAAAGTACTTCATCTTAAAATTTATATTTAAAATAATAAATTTTAGACACAATAACAGATTGTAAATGCTGAAGTCTGAAAATTGAACACATATGTACAGAACGGATTTGTTACAAATAAAAGTAAAATAAAAAGTAAATATTTTGTTATTATAATAATGTGCATTATGGAATCTTAATCACATAATTTCCCAATAAACGGTACAGATCGTCGATCGTACGCTTCCAATTTACAATAATGTGACGTAAGAGCCGCGCGTGGACATGACATAGACGAGAATACAATCTCGCTTTAGTAAGCATAAGTGTCATAACGTAAAGCTATAATGTAAAATGTAAAACAATTCGGACATCACTCGCATCTAAAAGACGTTTTAAAACTATGTGTAAAGATATCATAAATGAAGATATAAAATATCTTACATATATTATAAAGATTTCTTATAAAAATATAACACTGGACAATATTAAATTGGCCTCCCGGGAAGAAATGTTTTATATAAAAACATATATAAATATATATAAAATATGTCCATATATGTTTATACTAGTTTCCTTTCTTTTGTAAAATTTGTTTGATATAAAAAAATAGTAGTTATATGAAAAGACAAAAATTACTTTAAAAAATAATTTTTGTATTGCTTTTTTTAAAAAAGCTAAGTATGAAAAATTGTTCATATATAATCATATACATTCCGGAACATATATAATTATATATGGACAATTTTTTATATGTGGTTTTTTTAAAAGAAGTAATGCGAAAATTAATTTTTAATTAGTTTCTGTCTTTTTAATATGACTATAATTTTTTTCATATTAAACAGTAATTTTACAAAAGAAAAGAAATTAGTGTAAACATATATAGACATATATATATATATATATATATATATATATATATATATACACGTTTTTATATGAAACATTTTTTCTCAGACTATAATTAACCATTATTTTAAGTGTACTATTGTTAATACTTTTAATACTAAAAATGAGTAATAATAACTGGCCAATTTAATACTATACAGTTACATTTTTATAAGGGTTAAACACGTTTGACACGAGAAGATAACGAACTAAGACGTATTAAATTTGTACCAAATATTTGCGAATATGTAGATCCAAATAGATATGTATGCGAAATGATCGTTCTGTAATACGAAATATGCAAATACGCTACAAAGTGAAGAGAAACAAACAATTTAGCACGTGATGTCTAACTTTGATCGTGATAAATTATTGATAATCATTTTTTTGTAATCACATCATAATTTACTGATAAAACCATCTAGTTGCTAAATGATTTAACATAAAGCTGATCGTGACATTACATAATGCTTCTCTTTTATCGATTGTAATTGATAAGAAGAATATCAAATCTTTCGACAACTGTACATAAGCATGATTTGTGTTTGTGTTTGTGTTTGTGTGTCTTTGAGCGTATAAGTTTAAAAATAATTTTGTTGAACATCAAGTTGACATTGTTTTAAGAATATTATAATGTTTTAGCACTTCTAAATAATTATTTTGATTATTTAACAAAATTATTTTTTGATTTGTACTATCTAACTAAATTTTTAGATAGTCAAAAAAAGAATTAAAAAGTGCTTTTAATTTTAATAATTATTAAAGCTAAATTTTTTTTAAATGCTTATTTGAAAAGTGGATTTTAAGACGTAAACTCTCAAGAAAAAAAAATTGATAATGGATTAATTTAGATTTCTCTCTTTTTCCGCTAGGATTTAATTCTTTATTGATGGGGACTTACATGTCGCAGCGGCCAGGAACTGTATGTGTTTGGAACCCGTTTCCGTCATGTCTTCGAAGCAGCGATTGCTAACGGTGCTCAACCCGGGTGATATCCGGATATATTCAAGTATACGGATTTCGTAGCTAGGAATGTATCATCAACTTCAAAGAGAAATTGATTGGTGCACACTATAACATAGTCTTTATAAGAATGTCCCTCTATCTTCTTGTTGGGGCATTCGACTCACAAGTGAGAGTCGTTTTCTCTTTCTTTCTAGATCTGTAATCAGTTAAGACGTTCTTTTCCTATTTTTTTTTCTTATCATTTATCTCGCAAAACTCAATATTGATTGCCAAACTGATGCGACGATGCCAAGGAAATATTTTTTTTGTTCTGCGTTCGGTTTCGCGATGTTCTCCATACTAATTTACAGTGTATGCTTCGTATTTCTGGTGTCAGTCTCATCAATAAAAAAAAAGTATGTACCAGACGTTTAAAATTAGTACCATTTAATTAAAATAATTTTAAAGACAATAATATGTATGTACAATATTACTTTTATATTCTATAAATTTATAAATAATATATTACTTATAAATAATATAACTTAGAAAACTTATCTAAATTAACTAATAATACACTTCGGGTTCTATTTCTTAAAATAATTGTGTTTGTTTAATTATTATACACTAATTATTTATATCGTATTATATAAAAATTATGTTTTATAAATGATTAAATATATAAAATTTTGTTATGGTGAATATTTATTAAAAATAACTATGTTATAGCTTGTTTTCACTTTTGCGCCATATAAATTTTTTAAATTATTGCCAGTTTTAATGATTTCAATAATTATTGACATGAAATTTTCCATTTAACAATGATATTTTTGACGTCGTTGTTAATTATTACATTCTGTATACAGATGTTACAAAATGACTAGTTTCTTATCCATGATATAGAAATACGCTGCAAACTCATTTTTTATATTTTATGCTACGTTTTCTACAGTCAGTATATGTAATATTAAAGATTTTTCATAAAATACAAGTAGAAGAATCATATTGGTATCTTATTGCATTTCCTTCACTGACCAAGCAAAAACTTACTTGTCAAAAAAAACCATTTACTTGCACGTTATAAATTTCTCTACACTCGAGAAAGTTTATAAACAATGATATGCACCAAAATATTATTAATAAGCGTATTTGTGCATAAAATGACTTCTATTATACATATATATTATAATTGTATTCCGTGCCATATTAAATTTTATGTAAAGACGTTTGGAAGACAATAAAGTATTTTTGGTTACGTATAGAATATAAAGAAGTTATTTCAAATATCAAAAAAAAATAGTGTACCTCCTCTTTACCCTCTCTTAAATTGTTAATTTAGACGTTCATTTATTGTATAATTTAATATTCGTTTTTCTTTTTAATTAAAATCTCTTTGATTCAATATTAGTAGGGAGACTGATGATCCACAACCTTAAAAATGCTTTTTTCTTATGTTAACTATATCTCTAAATTTGGCAGTAAAACAATAGGTACATATATTAGCTTCATTTTTACTTATATTAATTATTCATTATTGTAAAATATTAAGTCACTTCATATGCCATAAAAAAATTTGCACGTTATTTCTTTTTATAAATATAAATAATTATTTAAAAGTCTAACGAAATTATCAGGTGGTTAGCGTACACCGTTTGTTAGGATCAGACGTGAGTGCTTTCTCCTCACTTCTTTGTTCCGTTTTTGACATACATGTTATCCAAGTCACGCCACTAAGTTCATTCTGGATTTGCTGAAGAGACTTGCCTTTCGTTTCGGGCAAAAAGGATACCGTGAAAAGAATACTGAGGAAGCAGAATCCTCCAAACGTCCAAAATATTGTGTACTTGCCAAACGCTTCGTTAATGTTACTAGAAAATTTGACTATGAGAAAGCCTAACGACCAGAAGAGGAAATTCGATATAGCGGAAGCCTTAGCTTTGACATTCGAGGCGAACATTTCGCTTATCATCGCCCATGGAACTGGTCCCCAACCTATGCAGTACGTAGCGACGAAGGTGGTGAGCGCGACCACCGGCAACCAGGAAATCTGCTCTACTGTGTCATTTGCATGCTGTACGTCCTTCAGGTAGAAGTACAAACCCAGGGCACACTGCAAATAAATGTCTAATCATACAAGCACGTAATAAAAGTTTATTAAATTAAATTACATCTCAAAGTTAGAACTAACTATTTCTTTTTTTTTTTCACTTTTTATTAACTTTAGTATTTTTTTTGTAACGGGTAAGTTAATTAATTCGCGATTAAATTTACAAATTAGGAAAACTCACCAAGCTGATTGTTTCGCCGATACCGGAGAAAATTAGGAGAATTCGTCTACCTGACCAATCGATAATTACGGGTGTCATCGCTGACGCTAGCACGCGCACAGTTGCGAGAATAATCGGTGCCTGTTTACTGGGCACACTACCCCCGGCAGCTTCAAAAATGCTTTGAGTATACATTAAAACCATATCTATACCGGTCAACTGTTGAAAGGTAAGTAAGGTACACGTGTAGATCAACGCCTTAAAGTTCGCTTTCACTTTGAACAGGACTGAGATACTAACTTGATTCTTGTAATTCTCATCGAGTATAACCTGAAAAATCGGAAAAGATACTTGTTAAGCAACGTTTATATTTAAGTTACAAATTATCAAAAATTTTTTCAGAATATTATGAAACAATGGTATGTAATAATAAGTATAAATTACCACTGAAACATAAAGTTAACAATAAATATTTGCCCCACTTCCAACTTGTAAACTTTCAGTTCCTTAACTTTTTTTATGTTAATTATTCTTGCAAATGCATGTATTTTGTTGCTGTTTTGACACTGAAGCAAGGCCTTTTCCTGTCTAACATGTAGTTATATGACTGAAATACAATTTATACTAGATTCTTCATTGTAAAAAGAAATGTTTTTCGAAAGCATGTTAGTCCTTTGTTACTGTTCCTTATTATCATTTAGAATCAATGAAATGATCTTTAATGCGATCGGGCTTGTTTAACGCACTGTAATAGACAATACATTTGAACACAAGGACTTGCGCATGATTTGTTTAAGGGGGTATTCATGAAGTATTCATGCTGTCCCTGCGAATACTTTTGCCATCGCAGATAGAGTAAGTTATCATTTTCCAGAGGAGGCCAAATAACTTCATTGCCTTTCCTATAGACATCTATGTTCGAATATACACTTAGAATTGATCGAGTATGTGGCTGTGGCAGTGCACTTAGTATTAATGTAATAATATTATAAATAATAAGTGTTAATGAAGTATTAATATAAATAAATTTTCTTGTCTTTCAAGCAATTTATCAAAAACTCAACGAAGAGATATACAAATTAGCAAGAATCGCTTATTGTCGCCAGTAATAAAATCTAAAGATGTAGTCGACTAACTGGCTAAATTCTTTTATTATTATTTTATTAAGTTAAAAGATTACAACTATAAATTTATCCAGTCAGTCGACTACATTTTGACTTTCTTTGAAGAAATATTTGTTTGCAAATAAAATTAGAAATTTGGAGAATTAATGAGAAATAATTAATGAAAAGTAAATTGATATGCAGTTCGATTGTTCATGTTAAGAATCTTAGAATTCTGGAATTTTTTTAGAGCGGGTGATTTTATGAGAAAAAATTGTTGGCCTACTTGTATTTCATCGGCTTCCTTCTGAACAATCGCTTTGGATTTGCCTCGGAGTTTCGCTAGAGAAGCGACTGCTTTATTTCTGCGACCGTTTCTGAGAAGGAAGTATGGAGACTCGGGCATTATCATGAAGCAAACAAAAAAAATAACTGGCAGAATGCCACAGACAATGCAAAAAATCGTGTAGCTGACAAACGGTCCAATAGCAAAAGCATATAGCCCTCCAAGTGCGTTAGAGGCCTCCATAAAAGAGCCTAATGTTCCTCTGATAGAAGTCTGAAAAATGTAACGATAGTTATATGTAAGTTTGTTATTATATAACAAACAATTTAATAGTTTTAAAATATTACTTAACAAAACAAAGATAATAAAATTGCTATTTACACCAATCATACATACTGACAGATAAGAAAATTTTCTAAAAAATTTGCAAAGAGAATTTGCTATAAGTAAAATCTTAAAACTTAGAAGAATAAATAAATAATCAAATAGTATAACAATTATATACGGATTAAATTTATGTATAAAAAGATTGACAATATTATTGTACACCATTTTATTTTTTGAATTATATTTCTTAAAATAAAAACTAAGAGTTACATTTTAAAAACATAAAAACTAAAATGTATCTTCTATCAGATGATATATATTGGGTTTTATAATATTGTTTTGTTTAGTAAAGGTAATTAATGTTTTTTGTAATAAAACTGAAATAAACTATTTGAAAAATTTGACCTTAACCTCTCCAGGATCGGAAACTTATTATTAAGCGTTAGAGCAATGTTATCTTTACTGTAGTTCAACTCACTAACAAAAACAAAAATGTTCTAGCTCTAAGAAAATTGTCCAAAAAGGGCCGGTCCTTTAAAGGTCATAAGTAATATAATATAATTAAATGCATTAATAGAATTTATATTTGTTTCCAAAGTAGAATTATTAATTATAAATAAACTTTTAATTAATAATTGATTATTAATTTTAAATCTTAATCTTTTAATTTTAAATTGCGAAGAATTTATTTTTCTAAGATTTTACATTAAAAAAGTTATAATTGTAGAAATTGAGTTTTTGCTTTTTTTAATATTCTCCGCAAATCATATTTTTTTATCAGTATTAATATATAATAGTAATATCAATATAATAATGTTTAGTTTTTAAAAAATAAAAAAGTTTGTTTTTAAGCGACCTATGTCGGAGTGTCGGACTTTTATCTATTGAGTAATTAATTATTTCTTAAACAAAAAACAAAACACGAAAAAGTTAAAAACTCTGTATAAATAATTGTACTTCTTTTACACGTAAAATGAATCTACCTCAGCAATTTCACCACAATACATGGGAAAGATCACGAATGAAACAGATTTAGTCAATCCATGTATAAATCGCGCGACATAAAGTTGTTCAACGTGATTTGCAGTGGCAAGAAGTATCCATCCAATTAAAAACGGCACTGTACAAAATAGCAACGTTCTTTTACGGCCCCATCTGTAGAAATTCGATGGAAAAAGTCAGTTTTGTATTTAATTTGGTTTCCAAAATATTTACATCTGCTAGTGTTTTATGTCTTCGCAAAAATTTCCATATATTGCAAGCTGTCGTTACTTATCATTATTTTGACAGTCCAATAGATCGAAAGATATAAAGTCTATTATAATTTTAACTTTAACGTTAAAATGACAAATAACGCTAGTTTGTTTACGTGGTTAATTTTTTTTTACTTCTGAACTGATTTTAAGAAATAGGGCAGATAGTTAAATCTTTGTACTTCGATACTTGTAATTAAACGACTAATTTTGTCTGCGCACCTGTCTGCGAGGTACCCTGCTATGAAGCTGCCAGGAATAGCACCGACGGCCAATAGAGATCCTATCCAAGAACTCTGCTCGCTACTAATTGGTGAACCCAATGGTCCGTTCCCGATCATTAAGTTAGGAAGAACAGGACTCGTCCATACTGTCATGGCACCAACAGCGAATAAAGATAAACTGCCTGTACAAAATTTTAAAAGTGTAGAAATGGATAATACTATGATGCATGTTAAAATTTATATTTAAAATAATAAATCTTAGACGTAATAACAGATTGTAAATGCTGGAATCTTAGAATTAAATACACATGTTCAGAACAAAATTGGTCACAAATAAGAGTAAAATAAAAATATTGTATTATTATAAGTAGGGACCCGGTTCCATTCGGTTCTTGTGTTTTTTTCTTTTTTTTTGGTGCAATGACTTTATGGGAACAATTCAAATCAGTTTTTGTTTCCTCTACACTCTAAAATTATTTAAATTATTATTAAATATTTCTAAATAATATTAATTACCTATTATTATTTATTAAGAAATAAAAAATTAAAATCTAGAACTAGAACTGAAAAAAAACCGTAATTTAAACGGTTTTTAGTTTTTTTTATTTGTCAAGAAATTAGAACCACTGAAATCCTTGTTAATCTTGTTAAAATCTTGTTTACCTGTTACACTAAACCGGTACAGTTTTCAAATATTTTATTAAACCGTAACTAAAACCGAACCATAATTTGATTTCGGTCCGGGTCCCTGAATTTATAACAATATGCTGTGGAACCTTAATTACGTAATTTCCCAATAAACTTTACAGTTCATACAGATCGTTGATTGCACGCTTGGAATTTACAATAATGCGTCGTAAGAGCCGCACGCGGACATGACGTAGAAGAGAATACAATCTTGTTAATATTGTCATAACAGTACAGTTATAATTTAAAATAGTCCGGACATTGCGCGCGTGTCTAAAAAATGTTTTAAAACAATAACGTCATAAAGGAAAATATAAAACATTTTACACATTTTACAAAGATTTCTTATAAAAATAAAATACTGGGCAATATTAATTTGGCCAATATTAATTAATACTTATTTTAAATACACTATTGTTAATACTTGTAATACCAAAAATAAGTAATAATTACTGATCAATTTAATACTGTCTAGTATTACATTTTATAAGGATTGGACGCGTCTGACACGAAGGGATAACAATTATTGTGACGTAGTAAATTCATGCTAAATATTCGCGAACATATGGATCCAGATAGATATGTATGTGGTGTAATCGTTTTGCAATATATATTATGCGAATACGCTACAAGTTAAAGAGAAACAGACAATTTAGCACGTGATGTCTGATCACGATAAATTATTGATAATCAATTCTTTTGTAATCATTTACTGATTAAATCATCTAGTTGCTGAATGATTCGGTATTTCTTCTATCGACTTTAATCGATAAGAGAAATATCAAATCAGTCAGCATCTGTATATAAGCATGATTTGGGTGTATGTATAAGTCTAAAAGTAATTTTGTTGAACTGTTATGTTGACATTGTTTCAAGATTGTCATAAAGTTCCAGCACTGTTCGAGTATCCTACATAATTATTTTAATAATCCAACAAAATTATTTTCTGGTTTGTACTGTTTGATTAAATTTTTAGATACATCGGAGAAATTTTTTTTTCTTCAGAATAATTTTAATATTTTGATTAAGATTTAATGTAAGAAAAATAAAGAAGAAATGAGAATTAAAATGTAGAGGAATAAATTTGTAACAAGTAATAAAATCAGAAGCTATTCTGAGCCGCAACTCAAAAATTGTAAATAAACAATATATGGATTTTATAATTAATAAATTTCTCTATACAGGAATGAAAATAAAAATATCAAAGAATTAAAATTGCTTTTTCAAAACTTACAGTATTTAACGAGAGCAAAGGTAATCGCAAAATAATGGATATAATATAACAGTTTTATATAAACGATTAAGTTGATATATTTGTAAAAAAAATTGAATTATTAACTTAATCCATCTCATTTTTTAAATAATTTAAAAAATGTTTTAATTTTAATAATATTATCGCTAAATTGTTTTGAAAAAGTGCATATTAAAAAAATGGATTTTAAGACCCAAACTCATAAGAAAAAAATTCGATAATGGATTAATTTGGATTTCTCTCTTTTTCTTCCAGGATTTAATTCTTTTTTGATGGGAACTTACATGTCGCAGCGGCCAGGAACTGCACGTGCTTGGAACCCGTCATGTCTTCAAAGCAGCAATGACTGACGGTGCTCAACCCGAGTGACGTCCGAGTATATTTAAGTCTCCAGATTGTTTAGCCAGAAATGTATCACACAACTCCGAAGAGAAATTTATTGGTGCACACTATAACATAGTCTTTATAAAAATGCTTCTCTATCTTCTCGTTAACACAAGTGGAAGTCATTTTCTTTCTGTCCCGTTCGGGTTTCTGTAATGAGTTACTACGTCTTTTCCCTATTCTTTTCTCTTATCATTTATCTCGCAAAACGCGATAGTGATTGCTGATCATGGCATGCGACGATGCCACGGAAATATCTTTTTGTTCTGCGTTCGGTTTCGCGACGTTCTTCATATTAATTTACGATGTATGATTCGTATTTCTGATGTCAATTAAAAAAAATATGTATCAGACGTCTAAAAATAGTACCATTTAATTAAAATATTTTAAAAATCGCAATATGTACAATATTACTTATAAATAATATAATTTAAAAAATTCATCTGAATTAATACAGTTCGGGTTCTATTTCTTATAATTTTGTTTGTTTAATTATTATACATATTTATATTTATATCGTATGCAAATTATATAAAAATTATGTTTCCTAAATA